>NC_043020.1:26060195-26070195 GCF_006345805.1 Octopus sinensis
GCGTTGCAATAACACATGCATTCGTATAAAGGCGGCGAGCTGGCAGAACCGTTAGCACGCCGGACGAAATGCATAGCAGTATTTTGTCTGCCGCTACGTTCTGAGTTCAAATTCCGCCGAGGTCGACTTTGCCTTTCATCATTTCGGGGTCGATTAAATAAGTACCAGTTACGTACTGGGGTCGCTATAATCGACTTAATCCGTTTGTCTGTCCTTGTTGTCCTCTCTGTATTTAGCCCATTGTGGGTAGTAAAGAATAGGTATTTCCTCTGTCTTTACGTTCTGTGTTCAAATTCCGCCGAGGTCGACTTTGCCTTTCATCATTTCGGGGTCGATTAAATAAGTACCAGTTACGTACTGGGGTCGCTATAATCGACTTAATCCGTTTGTCTGTCCTTGTTTGTCCTCTCTGTATTTAGCCCATTGTGGGTAGTAAAGAAATAGGTATTTCCTCTGTCTTTACGTTCTGTGTTCAAATTCCGCCGAGGTCGACTTTGCCTTTCATCCTTTTCGGGTCGATTAAATAAGTACCAGTTGCGCACTGGGGTCGCTATAATCGACTTAATCCGTTTGTCTGTCCTGGTTTGTCCTCTCGTATTTAGCCCATGTGGGTAGTAGAATAGGTATTTCCTCTGTCTTTACGTTCTGTGTTCAAATTCCGCCGAGGTCGACTTTGCCTTTCATCCTTTTCGGGTCGATTAAATAAGTACCAGTTGCGCACTGGGGTCAATATAATCGACTTAATTCGTTTGTCTGTCCTTGTTTGTCCCCTCTGTGTGTAGCCCCTTGTGGGCAGTAAAGAAATAAGAAATGTTAGCACGCCGAGTTCAACTTTACCTTTTATCCTTTCGGAATCGATAAATTAAGTACCAGTTGCATTCTGGGGTCGTTCTAATCGACTGTCCCGAAAAATTTTGGGCCTTGTGCCTCGAGGAGAAAACCATTACACATACATATTTCATGTGTTTTTCGTTCTTTTATTACACTTCGAAATAAACATATGCAGAGGTTTAACAACACACAAATACTCATACCACTATACTGCAGACACACATACACAGTTACTCACGCAAACACGCTTCCGGAGACACTTTATAAATACACTTACAAACGTATTTTTACAAACACAAATTGAAGTAAATAATTTTTAGATATAAAAAAAACAAAACAAGACTAAAAGATTTCATCGGTAAATGTAATTCGAAATAAGGTTTTCATATTAACTGTTCATTTAGCACTTTTAAATTCTGGATAATTCAGAATGCCAAAGAAAAGAATAACCCTCCAGGGAGATTATTTTTAAATGATGATGTTGTACTTGTTGTTGCTGGTGTTGTTGTTGCCGCTGTTCGTCCCCACCACCACCAACACCCCGTTGTTTTGTTGTTGTTCTTTGATACTTCTCCTTGTCATACCATCAATTCACTTAAGTAGACCATCAACATGTTCATATAGAGAAATAAATAAATATTAACATTATTCATTTTTCTTTCATTTTTTTTTTGCAAAAACTGATAAAATAACACGAATATTAAAATAAAAATATATATGTTTATACATACAAAAAAAATAAAATTCCTAACACAGAATTGTAACAATATAATAAAAAAAATGAAACACTACATCCGAAAGAAAAAAATAAGTCGAATACTATTAAATGTATTTGAAAGAAAAATATCACGCGAATTCTGATCTGATTGACATTTTCTTTCTTAAATCATCCAAAATATTTTTCTCCAAGGCATTGCTTCTTCATATAAAAGAAAATTAAACAGTTATTCACAAATGAATGATTTATAATCGAGATCTTTTATCATTACAAAACCGATTTTATTCTCATTTTATTTTATTTTTAAAAAATTTGTTTTAATTATCCTGTTTTATTTCATTTGTTGCTTTTCATATCTTTGTCATGTTTGTTTTTGTTTATACCACTACCAGTATTATCATCACCATCGTCATCATCATCATCTTCTTCATCATCATCTTCTTCGTCATCATTTGTTCGTTATGGTAGTATGTTGTTTTGGCCATGGAATTAACATTTTTCTGTAACAGTAATAATATTAATGTTAATATTATTTATTATTTCTCATATGTGTGTTTTTCAGTGTATAAGATGTCCCTTATAGGAAAGCCTCTATCGACCCCGACTCACATCACCAAGAAACAGATTTTAATTGATTTACATAACCATGATGTATATCATTGGTAATTCATTGCCGTGTAGCGTTAAATACTATACATATCATCTGTTGGCGTAACATTTACCACTCTTAACACATGTGTTTTAATCTATCTTGAAAACTATGTGTCATACACACAAACATGGAAGCCATTGCAGAAAATAATATTTAGTAAGAAAAACACACAAAAAAAAACGCTAATTTCATTTCATAAAATAAACTAGAATATGTCTTCAGGCTGTCATTTTTCTCCAAGTTGCTCGTTAACATATTTAAGTCAGACAACAGCAAAACTACAAAATGGAAATAAATGAAGGGTTTGAAAGGAGAAAGATCGTGAATAAAAATTAACCAATGACAAATATTAATTTTTGCTAATTGGCTGAAGCCAGGAGACGACTAAAAAGAAGAGTGTTGTCTTATTAAGATCGTACATATTCTTTGCTACGACATTTAGGATTTAGTGTTCGTGCTGATGCGCACGTAGGAGTGTCACGAAATAGATAATTCAGATGCTGCAGAAATATGGAGTTGGTTAGGGGCGTCAGTATGCCTGGAAAGTAATCATTAAATTCCTATGGAGATAAGGCTGCGAAGTGGCAATATAATTACAGTGCCAGGTTGAATATGTGCGGCGGCGGATATATATGTATGTGAATATATGTATATATATATATATATATATATATATAAATAATAAATATTAGGGAATAAATCCAAATTTACAGGGAAAAAAATCAGATTTATGATTAAATCGATTTTATAGTAAAATATTATAAAATATTATTCGAGACAAAACCACTATTTTGCAAAACAAACAAGGAAAGACTAATTAATACATAAAATTTTAATAAATAGTCAAAAAAACCGCCACTACAATCGTTTCTTGTCTTGATCGACAATCTTCAGGTGGACTTCCAATAATTCAGTGTCAAATTATGAAGTCTAATTTGACACTGAATTATTGGAAGTCCACCTGAAGATTGTCGATCAAGACAAGAAACGATTGTAGTGGCGGTTTTTTTGACTATTTATTAAAATTTTATGTATTAATTAGTCTTTCCTTGTTTTGGAAATAGTGGTTTTGTCTCGAATAATATTTTATATATATATATATATATATATATATATATATATATATATATATATATATATTATATATATATATATATATATATATATATATATATATATATATATATATATATATATATATATATATATATACCGGGTCCGGGTCTCAGTCATTACTGTTTGTAAACCCGTGGTTTCCTGTTGAATATATATATTATATATAGGTGCAGGAGTGGCTGTGTGGTAAGTAGCTTGCTAACCGACCACATGGTTCCGGGTTCAGTCCCACTGCGTGGCATCTTGGGCAAGTGTCTTCTGCTATAGCCTCGGGCCGACCAATGCCTTGTGAGTGAATTTGGTAGACGGAAACTGAAAGAAGCTTGTCGTATATATGTATATATATATATGTATGTGTGTGTGTTTGTGTGTCTGTGTTTGTTCCCCTAGCATTGCTTGACAACCGATGCTGGTGTGTTTACATCCCCGTCACTTAGTGGTTCGGCAAAAAGAGACCGATAGAATAAGTACTGGGCTTACAAAAAGAATAAGTCCCGGGGTCGAGTTGCTCGACTAAAGGCGGTGCTCCAGCATGGCCGCAGTCAAATGAATGAAACAAGTAAAAAGAGTAAAAAAAAAAAGAATATATATATAAGGGTAAAATGGGAAAAATCAACTAAAATGCATATTGTAGATATAAAAAGGCTATTTATAACAGGTAGTGACAAATATATACATCTAGAGTATTACTAGTCAAACAGGTCATTATTATTGATGATTATAAGAAGTTAATAATAATAATACTAATAATAAGGTAAGAGACTGAAACGAACCTATTGGTTCAAACGATGAATAGCTAACGAGAAAAACCAAGGCGGTAAGCTGGAAGAAACGTTAGCATGCCGGGCGAAATGCGTAGCCGTATTTCGTCTGCCGTTACGTTCTGAGTTCAAATTCCGCCGAGGTCGACTTTGCCTTTCATCCTTTCGGGATCGATAAATTAAGTACCAGTTACGCTCTGGGGTAGATGTAATCGACTTAATCTGTTTGTCTGTCCTTGTTTGTCTCCTCTGTGTTTAGCCGCTTGAGGGTAGTAAAGAAATAGGTTCGTTTCAGTCTCTTACCTTATTATTATTATTATTATTAACTTCTTATAATCATCAATAATAATGACCTGTTTGACTAGTAATACTCTAAATGTATATATTTGTCAGTACCTGTCATAAATAGCCTTTTTATATCTACAATATGCATTTTCGTTGATTTTTCACATTTTACCCTTACATTTCCACGTGTATTTTATATTATTTTTTTTTCAAAGTATATTTCAACTATATATATAAATATATATGCCATGTCTCAGCGGTCAAAGTATATGTATGCATGCTAATATATGACCTACGTTGGACTGCTCATTCGCATAAACACCGAACCTGGAGCTTAACTATAGTCTGTCCATATCACTTACTCAGCATTACCTGACACATTTGGGTCTTCTTGGCACCAGTACCTCTCCCTCTATATATACACACACACACACACATATATATATATATGTGTGTGTGTGTGTGTGTGTGTGTATGTGTGTGTGTGTGTGAGAGAGAGAGAGAGAGAAACAGACAGACAGAGAGACAGAGAGTGAGAGAGAGTTTGTGTGTGTTTATATGTATATGCATGTATATATATATATTATTTTGTCAGTTCCTTGCTTCTATGTGGATCGCCAGTGGGTGCTTAACAGAATTTTCAGACGTGTTATAACACACACACACACATATACACACAAACACACACATATGTACGCACACACACACATACCCACACACATGTTAATATACGTCCGATAGGCTTCCAGTACACTTTCTGTCCACCAACTCTCATCCGAGGCGTCAAGTCGACCCTATAGTGGATATATACTAAAGGTGCAACACTGGGGACCGAATCTAGAATGACATTGTCACGAATCGAACGTTAAACAGGGATGTTGGCGCTTATGTTACAGATACGTTTTTGAGAATCAACGGCGAAGAGCAGCAGCGACTGTGCTTCTCCTATTGGATCTCGAACCTACGACTAAATATTTAATCTTTGTTGTCGTAAGAAAATAAAGAATGCAGAGTATCAAGAATTTTGAAAACTTTACCAAAGTTGTCGCTCGTTAGAAAAAAAATATTATGATGCCTAGATTATATCTTAGATTTCCCTCCAAAGTTAAGAGTAATTTTTTTTCCAGAGGTAAAGTGTAAAATAAAAGATTATACCTCTAAATATAGAAGAGGTGTGAAACGTGTAACAAGGACTTTAACTTCCAGAGATGTTATCTCCTAAAACCGCACATTCTTTGACACTTTCTAAAGCATCAGGTGTCTGAAAGAAACCACAATTTGAATAGAAATTCTATATTTTATGGTTTTTCTTTCTCTTTAAACTTCCAATCATTTCACAGTTTTCTATATAACCGTGGTACTTGCATGAGTATTGTTGCTTCCAATAATACATGTGGCACTTCGTCGGCTACAAAACTGAGTGATCCAAGGGATCTACTCAACGAAACGACCTACTCGTATAATTAGCGTACAAGTGGCTGAGTACTCCGTGGACCAGTGTACCTTAACGTTATACTCGAGGTCATTCAGCGTGACATAGAATGTGACAAGGCTGCCTCTTTCAATTACAAGCACAAGTCATTTTTGCCAGTGGAATAGACAGGAGCAACGTGAAATAAAGCGCCTTGTGGAAGGATACAATGCGTCGTTCCAGGCAATCGAACTCACGCCCTCACACTCGAGAGCCTAATAAGCCAAATACTATACTCGCGCTTCTACTAACATTATATAAATACCAGAAAAAAAAAGAAGTGTTGGACAGCATAGCTGTGTGATACCATAATCGGTAGAGCATCAGGAAAAATGGCAGAAATATCGCGAATGAAAAAAACAAAAATGGCAGAAAAATCGCGAAAAGAAAAGAAGAGAAAATAGCTTCGGAAAAACTGGAGGTGAGATGTCGGATTCTTCCGTGCGTCAAATAAAATTGTTTTCGCTATTTAGTGACGGCTTTTGTAAGTTCTGGTTTCTAGCTTCAAATCCAGTCGAAAGCATCATGTTTGCTTCATATTTCCGGAGCAAATAACATGAAGCAGTATTCAAGTACAGTGTCGGCAGATTCCTTCTTCTCAAATTTCATACTTTATTCTCATGTAGGAAATCCGTTTTATGAGAGTCTGCTAAAGTCGGATGGGCATCTACGACGAATGAAATCGAATATTATTTATTCGGCGATTTTCTAAAGTTTAAAAAACTGAAAAAAAATAAAAGAAATAAATATATAGATTGTGTTCCATAATTTCTCAAATGCAAGCTTCTGTCTTTGTAGCTGTAAAGTATTTATCGCACATCAATTGCTGGTACTCTATATCAGTAGTTCTCAACCGGGGTCTATGTGATCCTTAGAAGGCCATATAAGATTTTGTTGTTAAAATTCATTTGCAATAAATGGGTTATACTTCTACAATACTCTTTAGTCTTTACTCTTTTACTTGTTACAGTCATTTGACTGCGGCCATGCTGGAGCACCACCTTTTAGTCGAGCAAATCGACCCCAGGACTTATTCTTTGTAAGCCTAGTACTTATTCTATCGGTATCTTTTACCGAACCGCTAAGTTACAGGAATATAAACACACCAGCATCGGTTGTCAAGTGATATTGGGGGACACACAATCACACACACACACACACACACACACACACACACACATACATATACATATATACGACGGGCTTTCAGTTACCGTCTACCAAAGCCAATACAGGAAATATTTTAACAATTGCTGAAATACAATTCTTAACAAGAGCAACTCCGACAAGGCAACACCAACGTCCTCTCAACAATTAGCTAGAAATAATTTTCAAAATGAGAATATCTGAAATAAATTCGACTGCTTTCACAAACGAGAATACTAAAAATGAACCAGACCACTCTCAAAAGTTAGGTAAAAAAAAAATAGAAAAAGAATCCAGAATCGTTGTCCGGTATTGCATCAATCCCAAAATCTTATCAGTTCGTGCCAGGCATGAGGTGAAATATCTCTGAAAGTTTCCTTTGAATCCATCTAGCGGTTCTTGAGATATCTTGTCCATGGTCACACAAGCAAACAAAGAAACATAACTGAAAACAATACCCCCGGCTTTGCTATGGTGAAGGTAATAATATTTGATGATAAAAATGATAGGATCTTTGTAAAACAGGGAATGGCTACGGGTAAAACTGGAATCAAAAGTAAGAGATGGCTGAGAAACACTGCTTTTCAATGATCACGTGTGCACCACGAATAGGGCGGGTCCTCCGAATCTGCAAAGGTGTTTCTGCTACTCACATAAACAACTTCGACCAACACGCACCAACCCCTAAAAGGCGAAAATGATCATTATCAATCAAGGTTCCTTATACGTTGAGCGATAAGCTTCTCCATTTCTCATCCACTTCCTTTGCAAAGGAAATGAATTATCTCTTCAAATTTCAGCTCATCTTATCCAGTTTACTGTTCACGATTAATTATCGATTAATTCTAAAGGATTTCTTGGAATATTAGCAAATCAGTGGATCTTAGCTTCGACTTTATTACCAGATCTCAGCGTTGAAAATCTTTTATTGTTCGCTTGCCTCGGTAATTGGACTGCAGCCATGCTGGGTGACCAATTTCAAGTGGATTAGTCGAACAGCTCTCTTGCAATACTTATCTCAAAGCCTGGTACTCACTCTATCGGTATCTTTTCCAGAAGCGCTGGATGACGGAGACGTGAACGCACCAACTCCTGACTTCACGCGGTGGTGGATGATTGGCACACATCTATATGTATTTACACACACACACACACACACACACACACACACACATATATATATATATATATATATGTATATATATATATATATATATATATATTATATATATATATATATATATATATATATACATACTTATATGTAAATACACACATATATATATTTATATCTTTCTCCTAGCCATTCGATGTTGAATATATAGAAATATATTATATATATATATATATATAATGGCAAGCTTTATGAAAATAACAAAAGACGAAGGCAGGTGGAGTACAAACAAATATAGTTTCTGTCTACAAATCCAATCATAATGTTTTGATCAAGGCGAGGCTATAGAAGAAGGCACTTGTCTCAGGTGGCACTTGTCCTAAGTGCCAAGACTGAACCCGCAACCATATGGTTGCAAAACAAATAACTTACCACTTAGCCACGCCTACGCCTATGTGCAAACCTTAACAATAGCCCTCGTGGTCAATAGTGTACTCAATGTAGTTGAACAAAAACTATATCTGTTGTACGAATGTATTGATTGCGACCAACTACTCTTTCAGTAAATAATAAAAAAGTATATTTTAAATTCCAGACATGTTACCTCCAAAAATCAAAAACTGAATCTAGCGAAGAATGAATAAGAATGATGTGATGGTCATGTGTGATAGGTATTCCTTCATAATACTGCTGTAGTGTATTGCTGATTTGAGAGTCGGAGAGCTGGATACTTTCCAGCGTTTTCTCTGCAGCCAACTACTTACAAGCCCTCCACTGATGATAAAAATGAACTCGACCGCTCACAAACGTTAAGTAAAAAAAAAATGGAAAAATAATCCAGAATCCTTGCCCGGTATTGCATCAGTCCCAAAACCTTATCAGTTCGTGCTAGTCATGATGTGAAACATGTCTGAAAGTGTCCTCCGAATCCATCTAGTGGTTCTTGAGATATCTCGTCCATGGACAAACAAACAGACACGACTGAAAACAATACCTCCACCTTAGCAAAGGCGGAGGTAATAATATTTGATGATAAAATGATAGGATCTCTGTAAAACAGGGAATGGCTAGGAGTAAGACTGGAATCAATGGTAAGAGATGGCTGAGAAACACTGCTTTTCAATGATTTATAATATATATACATAGGCGTAGAAGTGGCTGTGTGGTAAGTAGTTTGCTTACCAGCCACATGGTCCCGGTTTCAGTCCCACTGCATGGCACTTTGGGCAAGTGTCTTCTACTATAGCTTCGGGTCGACCAAAGCCTTGTGAGTGGATTTGGTAGACGGAAACTGAAAGAATCCCGTCGTATATATATATATATATATATATATATATATATATATATATAATATATATATATATATATATATATATATATATATGTGTGTGTCTGCGTTTCTTCTCCCAACATCGCTTGACAACCGATGCTGGTGTGTTTACGTCCCCGTAACTTAGCGGTTCGGCAAAATATACCGATAGAATAAGTACTAGGCTTCCAAAGAATAAGTCCTGGGATCGATGTGCTCGACTAGAGGCGGTGCTCCAGCATGGTCATAGTCAAATGACTGAAACAAGTAAAAGAGTAAAAGAGATATGATCTACAATATTTCTGTTTATTCTTCAAAAAAACACCGACGTGTCAGAAATCTGTGGAATGAAAATATCAACAAAGAGAAAATGTTCAAAACAGAAAATGAAGACTGTCAAAATTTTTGAATATTACAAACACAATTTGCTTGAAAGTAATATATTTATACAAAAATAGATTTATTAAATTAAAACGAAAATTTAAGAAACGGATGGCATTTTGAATATTGATAATTGGCTGTCAACATTTCGGTCTGGTCACCATTTTGTGTAGTCGACATTTTGTCGAGACGGCATTTTTACTTTGAAGGCAACTT
>NC_043020.1:26075195-26077695 GCF_006345805.1 Octopus sinensis
TTTGCCATTTACCCCTTAAAAGACCATTTCCATTATTTTAGGGTAAGAAAACATTGTAACTTATTTATTGTCTTTGAAGTTGAATTTTACGATTATCTTTGAAGTGTTATGTGCAAATATACACACAGAACGATGATGAGGAAGATGAGGATGACAGTCATAAAATGATGATGATGATGATGAAGTTTGCAATAAAAATGGTTTCAAATTTTGGCTCAGGTCCAGAAAGTTTGCGGGTAGAAGACTAAGTCGATTACACCGATTCCAGAGCTCAACCGGTGTTAATTTTATTGACCCCGAAACGAAATAAAAGTCGATGTCGGCAAGGTATTAAAACTAATAATACTTCTAACATTATTACTTTTTCTATCATTATCCACCTTGCAGATGGATGGAGCCAAGTTACAATTATTTTCAGGTTGAGCAGTTCATCGTGCTCAAACGGTCCTTGAATAAGAGTTGTTTAAGGTTGTTGAACGAAACCCCTAGATTGCCAGAGTTGAAATTATTCAAACTCCAAAGAATTCCACACAACTATGATGCTCCCCTATTACTTCTGCTCGTGATCAGAGATGCACATATCGTCAGGCACAATGGGACATGCTTAACTGGTTAAGGTCAAGCAGTTGACAAGCACTGTTGACTTAACTCCTTTTTATGACTATTATTCGACAAGTATCTATGCCAAATTCCATGCCTGTAACTTTGCTGAAGAGTCTCACACTATGTATGCATGTATGTATGTATTGTTATTATTATTATTATTATTATTATTATTATTATTAGCAGTAGTAGTGGTGGTGGTAATAGTAGTAGTAGTAGTAGTAGTAGTAGTAGTAGTAGTAGAAGTAGTACTAGTTGTTGTTGTTGTCATATTAGTAATAATAATAATAATTATAATAGTAACGATAATGATGATGATGATGATGATTAATAGATTAATACTTAAAACAGACCTCAATGCAAAAAACAAAATAACAGGTATTAATCCTTTAGTTGTCCCAGTTATAAGTTACACTTACAACATTCTTAATTGGACAATAAATGAATTGACCAATCTAGAGAGGAAAACAAGAAAAATGATGACGGAATTTAAAATACACCACCCAAAATCTGAGAGACGAAGGTTCTATATACAACGAATTGAAGGTCGTAGGGACCTTGTATATATCAGAAACTAGTATGAAATAACTGCGATAGAATTCCCGAAATATCTAACTCAGAACCATGGAAAACTCGTACAGATAGCCACAAAACATGAGTAAAAACAAAAATACTGTTTTCTGTCTTTAATACTCTTTTACTCTTTTACTTATTTCAGTCATTTGACTGCGGCCATTCTGGAGCACCACCTTTAGTCGAGCAACTCGACCCCGGGACTTATTCTTTCTAAGCCCAGTACTTATTCTATCGGTCTCATTTTGCCGAACCGCTAAGTGACGGGGACATAAGCATACCAGCATCGGTTGTCAAATAATGCTAGGGGGACAAACACAGACACACACACATATATATATATATACATATATACGACGGGCTTCTTTCAGTTTCCGTCTACCAAATCCACTCACAAGGCTTTGGTCCGCCCGAGGCTATAGTAGAAGACACTTGCCCAAGACGCCACGCAGTGGGACTGAACCCGGAACCATGTGGTTGGTAAGCAAGCTACTTACCACACAGCCACTCCTGCGCCTAATAATGTCGAAAACAACAAGAAGGATGCCATAGCACTTGATAACTATGAAGAAAAAGAGCAAACAACACCAGCAGTAAAGCAACAGAAATCTAAGCTAAAGTTGGAACGACTAAATACCAAGAAAATGAGATGGTTAGAAAAGCCATTACATGGCAAATACTGAGATAAACTAAACAGAAAAGAAACAGGCAATGTAAAACCCCAACAAAGGTTGAGAAGCTCGGGACTCAAAGCAGAGAGTGAAAGATTTTTAATTGCGGCCCAAAATAAAAGCCTCTCCTCCAGAAAATGCCAGAACCACAAAATGAAGAAAGACAGAATAAGCAACTGCAGAATATGTGGTGATGAGTAAGAAATATAAATGATATTTTCTCTGGCTCCCCAGTCCTGGCTAAAGAGGAATATGTCCAGAGACATGACAGAGTTGTAACCTATATACAATGGATTCCCTGCCACTACTATTGGAAGGACAAAGGTAAAAATATGGTATAGACATGTCCCTGAAAATATCTCAGAAATAACAAAGCAATCTTAACCCAGGATATGTCGATATATACGAATAGAAAGATGAAGGTTAATAAACGAAATATAGTTTTCGGATGTGATCAAGAAAAATAGGACTTCTAATCGGCATATCAATCCTGACGGATGAAAATGTATCTCTAAAGAAACGGAGAAACCTTCAACATGCAGAGAACTCGAAATAGAGACAACCGAGTAGCTAAAAGTGAAGTAAAAGACATAATCCCGATTATCGTTTGTTCAGTACTAAGGGTTGACAGCGATAACGTGTGCTCGGGTCGT
>NC_043020.1:26080195-26085195 GCF_006345805.1 Octopus sinensis
AAAAAGAAAAAACTTCCAACAATTTTGCTTCTGCTGCGAAGCAAATTTCGGAGGAAGTTAGATAACTCTAGAAGATGTGAAAAGAGCGAAGGAATTGTTAAGGAAGGATGGCAATGGTATCTTCCTCAATACTCCACAAGAGGTGATTGAAAGCACCAACAAGCAAACAATAATTTACAAAGTTTTCGACAGAAAATAAAAAGAATAACAAATGCCACACCCCAACAGTTGGAGATAGCTCTAAAGCCCATTTGGGCCAAAAGAGCTACGTAACCAAGGGGAAGCGTTTTGGAACCGTGGAGGTTCGCTTCCCAACAGAGGAGCTGGCAGGGCGAACGCCATTTCGCCCTTGCAAACTGAGAATTTGTTACTAATTCCAACCCACCTCGGGCGAAGAGTGACAAAAATAAAAATCGACCTCGTCCCCCCTGAACTAAATATGTCATGGCTGGTGGCAGCTGTCCTCTATGATATAGAGGACACTACCACCATTCTAGATGTCAGGAGAGTGAGGGCGAAAAACTGGTTGGGGATGGGAGTGCTGCTTCTTGCGCAAATTCAGCAAGAGAATATAAGTAAAGTCCCTGATTTCGTAAGTTTGCCGGACGGCACCAGGCTAAACGTTGCTGTGGAGGGGCGAAAGCCAAAATGTTTTCTCTGCAGCAGCGAAAGCCACTTAAAGAGGGACTGTCCCATTCACAAAAAGAGGATGGAGGCTTTCAGCAAGAGGCAGCAGCAACAACAACAACAACAACAACAACAACAACAACAACAACACAAGCAACAACAACAGAAACAACAAAAACAGCAAGAAACACCAAAGGCTGCCACACACCAACACCATCACCAACACCAGCACCAAGACGAGCAACACCACCTCCAACAACAACAACCACCACCAAACCAACACGACAACCACCACCAAACCAACACCGACACCAGTACCTCGAAGGTCGACAGCAGCGACATCAACAGTAACAGGAGCAGCGGCACCACCGATACCGGTGGAACCAGAAACTTTTCGTCCTGCTACTGAAGCAGACCCCTCAACCATTCCTTTGCCGGAGGAAGAGATCTCGGATTGTGCGAGCTCCGATTCCAACAAAGGAGAATGGAACATAGTACCTCCAAAAAGAAAAGGAGGAAAAAACAAAAAGATTTACAGGGGAAGCACGAACAAACAGTTCTTCCCAACATCAACAACAACATCACAACAACACACACTCACAACAACACAACAACAACAAACTTTCGACACCACTACTGCCACTACCACAGACACAAACAAACACAGACACAATTACAGACACGATTACAGCAGTGAATACAAGAAACCAGGAACTGGTTGAGTTTTGAAAAACAAAACAAGCACAAACATTACAGATTTCATAATACCTACACACAACACACCACCAGCACACATTCTCACAATTAAAATAAACAAAACAGTTTACAACGAAATAAAACAAATATTCCCTAACGATGTGGGATCGTTAGGGAAAAGTTTCTCTCAGAAACTTTACAAAAATATTATTGAAGCACCCGTGCAAAAGCACAAGGGAGCCACCCCCACCACCAACAACAGTAAGTAGAGCCTTTTTTCTCCTTTTTTTTCCCTAAGTTTTGAAACATGGCAAATCTTAGAATCGGTTGTTTGAATGTGAGAGGCCTCGGGTCACCTTGGAAACAGGGTCACCTGTTAAACGACCTGAGGTTTCATGATGTGGATGTAGCAGCCATCAGTGAAACCAGGCTCTCCGACCCGCAGGAACTCGCAGCCCTTTTCGGCGGATACGAGATATTTCTATCTCCGTGTCGGCCGGGAGCGGGCGGTGGTGGTACTGCGGTGTTGTTTCGGAAGGGCCTGGACCTGAAAATAAGGACAGTCTTCTTGGATCCGGAAGGTAAGTTGGTGGTCCTCGACGTGGACGGTAGTGACGGCGGTGCTTTCAGACTGCTGGCTGCCTACGCTCCGACAGGAGCAGGGCAGTCGGATTATTTCAAACGTCTGGAAGTTTTCCTGGGAACGTCACGCACTCTAGTACTAGTTGGGGATTGGAACGCTGTCTTAGACGAACGTTTCGATCGGGTGGGCAGGGGAGCGTCTGATAGGAGAGGGGGAGGGTGCAAGAGCCTCGCCAACCTACTCGGCCGCTTTCAGCTGTCCGACAGGTTTCGACTAGACAACCCGAATGTGCCAATGTGGACTTGGACAAACCGCATCGGGTCGTCTAGATCGTACTTAGATAGAGTGTTTTGTAGGCCAGCGGATAAGGACAGCGTAGGGTGTCCACAATTCCACCTAGTCGAATATACGGACCACAAATTAGTGATCTGTACGGTCGACTTAGATAGGCTACATAGACAGGGACCCGGCTACTGGAAGCTGAACGCGTCGTTAACGGCGTGCAAAGCTTACAGAGACCGGATTAGTTTACTAGTTAAGCGGGCGCTCACGGGGGCAATCATCAACAACAACTGGTGGTTTGCCCTCAAGAGAGCAATTAGAGTAGAGTCGGTTAGGTATAGTAAGACTCTAGCTATTGAACGTAGGAAGAGAGAGCGGATTTAGTTAAGAAACTAGACGAGGCTCTTGACACTGGCATCGCGACCGACGTGTTGCGGCAAGGTTGGCCCTCGACCAACACTTCGACGCCAAACACGAAGGCTGCGTTGTCAGAGCTAAGGCACGTTCGCTAAGCGGGGAGGGGACTAGAGCCGCTCGATGGGCCCGCGTGGCGGAGGCGAAGCGAGGCAACAGAGCAACCATTCGGTCTTTGGTGGACCAGAACGGGCGCGAGGTTACCCAACCGAAGCAGATGTGTACGGTGCTTCAGCGGCACTTTGCTCAACTGTTTGGGACGAGCGGGTGGAACGGACACCAACGGTACAGACTTCGGTGTGTACCTGGACGGACTGCCGCAACTCTCGGACAGCGAGGCAGAGTGCTGCGAAGGACCGATATCTGCCTGGGAAGTACAGGAAGCGATGAAGAGTTGCACGAGAGGTAGATCGCCGGGTTTGGATGGTCTGCCCTACGAGCTTTACTTTTCAATGCCAGACTTGTTTGCGGACCTGTTGGCAAACGTCTACTGCAACTGGCAGCAAAACGGGAGAATTCCTGCTTTTGTCTGTCGAGGGGTGGTGGCTTTGCTAAAGAAGGACCCAAACAAGGGGGACGTTATAGGGAATTTCCGGCCCATCACTCTGCTCAATGCAGAGTTGAAGATTTTGGCCAAGGTGCTAGCCAAGAGATTGGCGCTTGTCGTGGACAAGCTGGTCGGCGGGACGCAGACATGCGCCGTGCCGACCAGGTCGATACACGACAACCTCCATCTCATGCGCTACATCATAGAGAGGGTGGGTAACGACGCTGGCGCGGGTGGGGCTTTGATCAACTTGGATCAGAGTAAAGCCTTCGATAGGGTCGACCATCGGTACCTGGCAGCTGTCCTCAAGGCAGCCGGCTTCGGTCCAGTCTTCCACGGGTGGATCGCTGCTTTATACAGCAACATCTGCTCGGTGATACGGGTGAACGGTCACCTTTCGGAACCGTTCGACATCTCGCGTTCGGTCCGCCAAGGATGCCCTCTCTCCTCCCTCTTGTACATTTTGACTCTCGAGCCATTACTGCGCAAGTTGGAGGCTTTGAGGGGCATCCCGCGCGATCTAGGAGGCGGAAACAGCGTGTCTGCTTATGCCGACGTACGTCACCGTGGTGGTGTCGAGCCACAGGCACATTGGCCTGATTGGCGAGACGCTAAACCAGTACGAAGCGGTGACAGGGGCAAAGATTAACGCGGAAAAGTCTGTGGGCTTGCAACTGGGCACCTGGAGAGGCAAGCCCATGCCGTCCAACAGCGTCGTAGGGCGCTGGACAGACGGACCCGTTAAACTGCTCGGGGTCTGGTTCGGTCCGGACCTCCAGGTGGATAAGAACTGGGAAGAGGTGACGAGCAGGGTGGCACGTCTCACCCAGAAATGGGCCGAGAGGAAGCTGTCCCTGAAAGGTCGAGCGGAGGTGGCGAATGCGTACATCGCATCCGTCATCTATTACCGCTTGACCGTCGTCCCTTGTCCCGACCGCTGGTTGGCCAAGCTGGTACGCCTGCTCTTCGACTTTTTGTGGAAGGGTCAGGTGCCACTGGTCAGGCGATCCATCTGCTGTCAACGACCGCTGAACGGAGGCCTTGGAATGCCGTGGTTGCTGTTGCGCAGACATGCGCTCAGGCTGCGGCATCTCAAGCGCTTCCTAGACGGTGAACAGGTGTGGTCGTCTTTTGTCAGACGCGATTTTCCGCAGCTCGTCTCTTTGACGGAGCTGCAGACCTGGATCAAACGTAGACCGAGAAAGGGCGCTTGGCACCTCGAGTGCCGTCAAGCCCTCTCCGCCCTCCACCAGGCGGGCAATGCGGTCGGTTACAGCTTCACTCTAGCGTTCTATAGAGGGTTAGTGGAGGAAAAATGCGACAACGTTCTCGGGGAAACTCTAGGCGTTGAAGACGACGAACTGAGCGGTCTGTTCGGGAGGACTTTCGGGCCGGGGCCGATGGATAATTTCCAGAGGTCTCTCGCCTGGCAGTGCTACCGAGGGGCTCTGCCTGTTCGAGATAAACTCTACCGGCACGGAAGTGCCGTCAGCCGGGCCTGCCCGAGGTGTTGCAGGACGACGACGAAACCGTTCTGCACGCACTCGTCCAGTGCCCGAGTATTGCTGAAATATGGGTTTATGTCGAACAGCTACTGTCACGTGTAGGACGGATCCGACTATCGGCCGAATCCATAGTGAAGATTGCCCCGCCGACCTCCTTTAACAAGGAGGGCGAGGCCGTTTTCTTGTGCCTGTGGCTGTGGCGAAAGAAGTCGTGTGGTGGACTCGTTTGAAAGGGCTAAAGTCAGACACTTTCCCTTTGGTCAAGGCCTCATCAACTTTTTCAAGTTTCACTTGAAAAGGAAGATGAGGTTAGAGAGGAAAGTGCTGTCCGATAGCAAGTTTTATG
>NC_043020.1:26087695-26121242 GCF_006345805.1 Octopus sinensis
GTAATTTCATGTAGCTGAAGTCTTGAGTTGAATGATAATATCACGTTACCACATTTTAAGAAGCTCGTATGATCACCTTCTAGAAGCACCCTGATGGTGCTTGTAAGATAAAGTTTTTTCATAACTCCAAAGGCATGATTTTTTGAAGCATGCATTAGCCTCATTAGCTTTTGATGTTTTGGGGGATAACTGGCAACGTTTGACGAAAATCTCCTGCACGAAAAACAGTTACTCCTCCCATCAGCATACTATTGTTTTTTCATGCCTTGGAGGGTACGGTGACGTACCTCTAGAGCTCCACGATCTGACAGTGCATTGATCCCAAACAATGAGGCAAGTTTCTTGGAGGACAGTTGCTATTGCAGTTTGGGAAATGTTGCACATTTGAGATTCTGTCATTGCAACGTTTAGAAGGAGGTTGAACATGAAATGAGTAGGGTTTCTCCCACTGAGGAGGGTAGCTGCAATACCAGAAGATGCAACACTAGAAGAAGGTTAGATCTTATTCTCTTCTGTCTAAGAATGCAGTTGAAAATGAGAAAAAGATCTGGTTTTCCATATATCCTTCCATACGTCATAGCATCTTGTAGCTGTTTATGCATATATCGAGGATCCCCTGTGAATGATGGTGGGAGGATTTGAAGTTGCCCCATGTTTTGGATATGACCATCTGTCCTCAAAGCATCTTGGAGATGAACATAATTTTTAGCCCTTAACTTGTTTGCATTTTTACGAATGTAGAGGAGACGCTGACTCTCAACTTTAGCATATATATCAACCAAGTATTGCTGAAATAGTTCGCGATACATGTGTAATGGATTTCATTGTTCTGGTCTTAACATCAGTTGGTAAGTATAGAAGTCATTTGACAAAACCTTTTTGCTTGTAATTGGCTCACTTATTGCAGGTTCAATCTGTGGAATAGTGAAATGATACCCGTCTTGTCCATTCCACAGAATAATAAGTTGTTATCTCGAGCAAGAATAAGAATATCACGATATTCATGGGAATCCCCTAACATACGATGGCTGCTTCATTAGATGTGGGTTCATTAAAGCGGTGTAAAATATCCTTTAGTGTAATTTACTATAGACGTAACGAGCGCGGAAACACAAACACACTCACAGACATATAGACACTCACAGAATTGGTAATATTGAAAATAGCAAAACGTACAAACACAAAGATCAAACGAAACGAAATGTAGTCAATATAGGCACAAAACATACTTTCTGTAGCATTGTTATGCTATACAAATTTTTGTAAAGGAATATTTCCAAACGAAATATTCCACCGTTGGAAAGTCACCAATTTAGCAAAATTTACTATGGGTCACCAATGTAACAAAATACACAAAGTTAATATTTATTTGGAACATGTGTTAAATGTTATAAAATTCACGATTAAATGTCACGGTAAATAAAGTCAAACTACAAGAAAATTCAGTAGGCGTAATTCAATTTTTCATACACAAATAATTTATTTTGAAACTTTTAAACGAACGCCGAACAAAGTGTGTACAAAGGAATATGTTGTGGGCTGTGAACTTTAATTCAAAACATTTGCTGGAAGATTTATGTTGGAAGACATAAATTAATTTTACATTACTTACTATTTATTGTAACTGTGTAAATTTATAGGATGTAGAATAAATACTAACGCTTTATAAAGGCTGCGCATCGTTGAATACTCACACTGATAAAGCAGTATAAGGAGTGGACTAACATTTCTGTAAAAACATTGAATGAGCCGCTGAGGCTTTCTGCTTCGCCAAGTTTCCGAATATGTTATAATAACCAGAATGACAAATTTTCTACAGATATATTTGCGAGTGTTGTGATTGTTGTCAACTGAACCAAATCTTCATGCTGGTTATAAAAACAAGAATAATATTTCCGCGCATAAGTAGTGACAACTGTTAATGCTGTTTAAACCGCAACTCTCAATGATGAAAAGGAATCTCCAAACAGTGGCATTTCAAAGTGAACGTCCAGGTCGGAACTAAACTAAACTCTTTCAAAATAGGTGCGTTTCACTGTTGGGCGGTAGAGTCATAAAGAAATTATAGAGAAATTATATAAAATAGATAATAGTTTCGTCAAGCTTGGCTTTCGTTACATTTATTCAAGCGCCAAAGAATCACATGGATAAGACACTCCCCCATGACTTTTGCACATGATCAGAGACGCACATATTGTCAGCTACCCAGGGATATGCTCAAGTAACTAATAAGCAAATTTGTGGTATTGAGAGAATATTTGTTTAACGATATTTCTGCTTCAGCGACTCTACTTTGGATCTGTCTGAAACGTAATGGAAAATAGGTCAGTTTCAAAACATTGATGACCAGGTCATAAATGCAAAATTTGACGAGAATAATAGTCATTTGATTTTATTTCTAGATAGAAGCAAATATAAAATAACACATACTGACCAAAGACCAAATAAAAATTAAAACAAATACATAAAATAAAATAAATTTTGTTACACTGTGTAATTTAGCAAAACAGAAATAAGTGTCTTTTTTTTCTCATGTAGAAATATGCAACATGTTCTAACCATGAACAAGTCAACTTCTTTTTTCAGATACTACAGATCTACAGTATCAAGCCTGTTGTCCATTTACTGCGAGATTAATGTGTTATTGAGACGAATTTATATATTGTTTAAAGCATGTTTTTTTTCTTCAGACATTGCAAGACGCTAGCGTCTAAACCTCGCCTAATTTTTCTAACCAGTAATATGTAAGTATGAAGTAATTTATATGGCGGCAAGTAAAATGAGAATTTCATGGCGATTCGTAGGTTGTGCGGAATTTATTTAGTTTCTTGTTGTTGGGAATGATGTAGATCAAAACTAGAAATAGATTAATGTATTAGATGTATCGAATTAGTTTAATCCTGCAATCCATGGAATGCCTCATAAATAATATTTACGTGATGTATACTAACATACCTACATACTTACCTACCTACATACATACATGCATACATACATATATGCATACATACATTAATACATACATATATATATATATATATATATATATATACACTCATATATATTAACAAAAATAATACTATTTGTTTTTTCTTAACATGCATGTGTGTCTATGTGTGTGTGAGAGAGGAAGAGAGTGCAGGAGAGTGCGAGAGAGAGAGAGAGAGACAATAGGGAGAGGAATAGAGACAGAGAAACCATGGTGCTGGTTCTCTTAAGTGAAAATTCAGCTTTAGAGGAATGAATTCAACTGCTTTTTTCTTTCGTATATTTCTTCCATTTTACACACACAGAGACATATATAAACTTATACAGACATACAAATTTTCGCACGTTCATAAATGCGCATACACACATACATGCACATACACTTACATATAAGTATAAAGAGAGGGACAGAGAGAAATGGGGGTAGAAGCAGTGCGGAAGAAGCAAGACAGTGAAAAAAGCCTACTGCTTGCTTAGTAAGTGTTTATAACTGGAGTTGCTTCAGATGTAATTTAGTTTATACAAGAATCAGACCAGGAAATACCATTAGAGATTGCCATATCCGGCATTTTCCTGTACCGGATTTGAGTGGGTGATAGAATCGATAATGTTTGAGGCATGAATGATCAAATCCTGTGAACTCTTAGTCGATTTGGTATCTTGTTTGCACAGTACATTTAATTATTGGGCAAAAATCCTACTATTTCTAAATGCTTTATTTTCATTGTCTGCAAAAATTTTAAAAAAAGGAAAAAGCGAATTTGTTTCACTGTTTTAACATATGAATATATTGCGGAGGATATTTAAATGATGGAGGTCCAAGAGCTTCCGGCTCGAATATGTTTCTACTTTAGTTTCTCCTTACATAAGCTGAGCAAATTTATATCACGCTATGAGAAGATGGCCCAGTGGTTAGGGCAGCGGACTCGCGGTCGGAGGATCACGGTTTCGATTCCCAGACCGGGCGTTGTGAGTGTTTATTGAACAAAAACAATTAAAGCTCCACGAGGGTCTGGCAGAGGGTGGTGGCGAGCCCTGTTGTACTCTTTCGCCACAACGTTCTCTCAATCTTTCTTCTGTTGGCCTGCTCGCTTAGCCAGCGGGGTGGCCTCATTTGAAGGCTAAAACAATGCGAAGCGCATTGTGACCAGCGATGTGTAACAATCTGATAGCCTTGTCGGTCACCGGGATCAAGGTGATGAGAAGATTTTAGAGGATATTTATAGAGGTAAAATCACTTCCGATATTTCTTCGGTCTTAATGTTCGTATTTCCCCGAAGTCAACTTTGTATTTCATCACTGTCTGCAGTCGATATGTACCAGTCAGTTACTTGGGGGTCTATTCAATCGACTTCTTCTTCTTCTGGCGCCCACCTTTTAAAGCCTAGCCAGGCTCATGGACCCGGTTTCCAGTTTCTACGGCGTATGTGTTCCCCAGCTGGACGGAACGCCAGTCCATCGCAGCTGAGTGGACTGGAGCAATGTGAAATGAAGTGTTTTGCTCAAGAACACAACGCGTCGCCTGGTCCAGGAATCGAAACCACAATCTTACGATCGTGTTGCTGACACCCTAACCATTAAGCCACGCGCCTCGACATTCAGTAGATTACTCCCTTCAAAATCTGCTGGATTTGTGCCAAAATATATTTATTATGTGTATTATCATAATGATGATGATCATCATCATAATTATTATCATGACCACTGAGAATAATCGCTACTACTACTACTACTACTACTACTACTACTACTACTACTACTACTACTACTACTACTACTACTACTACTAATACTACTACTATTACTACTACTACTTCTACTACTACTACTACTATTTCTATTACTACTATTTCTACTACTACTACTACTACTAATACCATTTGTAATGATGATAATCAACCCCTTCGTCATTATGATCATTATCGTAATCCCCCGCACTCTTCCTTCTCCTCTTTGGGTTCCTCCTCCTCAACAATATCAACATCACCACCATCATCATCATTATCATCACCATTTGTTGTTTCTTTTAGAAATTCTTTGATCCTGTCTAACAAGCAAAAGAAATATTGTTTAATCTTTTGATTAAAAATTTATTTTTTTTTATAAATTCTTTTTTTTTTCTTCATCCCCAGCTTCGTCTTTGAGATTTGCGCTTCTCAGCCAATGTTGAGTACCTTTAGCTCAACCACTTGTACATTGTTCAAATCTTTCTCAAGTATTGGTCATATGTCGTATATATATTGCAACTATTCCTCGCAGCATATTTTTAAAATGCCATGTTGTAGTGCCACGCTTAGCTCCGTTCTTAAAATTTGTTTTTCTTTTGCTACTTTCGTTCATTTAATTCAAATCTATTGTTTCTTTATTCTTCTCACAGAAATCTGTTACGTCAGCCTCTTCAAAGTTCGTTCATTCTTTCTGAAGTCGGAAAAACCAATCTTTGATTCGCAGCTACTTGTATTATTTATACTTTTATTCTTTGTAGATTGGATATATCATGATAATTTTCCCGTTGCATGCCATCACTAATTCTCTGCATTCGTGGCAAAAATATTTTTCATATTTTCCTACTTATATATGAGACATATTTAATGCACCCGAGAAGGCGGTAAGCTGGCAGAATCGTTAACACGCCGGGCGAAATGCATAGCAGTAATATGTCTGCCGTTACGTTCTAAGTTCAAATTCACCCGAGGTTGACTTTACCTTTCATTTTTTCGGGGTCGATTAAATAAGTACCAGTTACAAGCTGGAGTCGATGTAATCGACTTAATCCGTTTGTCTGTCCTTGTTTGTCCTCTCTGTGTTTAGCCCCTAGTGGGTAGTACTAAAAAAAAATTGTCCGGGGCTACGTTGAGTTCAAATTCCTCCGAGGTCGACTTTGCCTTTCATCCTTTCGGGGGTCGATAAATTAAGTACCAGTTACGCACTGGGGTCGATATTGTCGACTTAATCCGTCTGTCTGTCCTTGTTTTTCCTCTTTGTGTTTAGCCCCTTGTAGGTAGTACTAAAAAAAAATTGTCCGGGGCTACGTTGAGTTCAAATTCCTCCGAGGTCGACTTTGCCTTTCATCCTTTCGGGGGTCGATAAATTAAGTACCAGTTACGCACTGGGGTCGATATTGTCGACTTAATCCGTCTGTCTGTCCTTGTTTTTCCTCTTTGTGTTTAGCCCCTTGTAGGTAGTACTAAAAAAAAATTGTCCGGGGCTACGCTGAGTTCAAATTCCTCCGAGGTCGACTTTGCTTTTTATCCTTTCGGGGGTCGATAAATTAAGTACCAGTTACGCACTGGGGTCGATATGGTCGACTTAATCCGTCTGTCTGTCCTTGTTTGTCCTCTGTGTTTAGCGCCTTGTGGGTAGTACTAAAAAAAATGTCCGGCGCTACGTTGAGTTCAAATTACTCCGAGGTCGACTTTGCTTTTCATCCTTTCGGGGTCGATAAATTAAGTACCAGTTGCATACTGAAGTCGATCTGAATGACTGGACCCCTTATCCCAAAATTTTGGGCCTAGAATAGAAAAGAATGGTTAGCACGCCGGGCGAAATGCTTAGCAGTATTTTGTCGGCCACTACGTTCTGAGTTCAAATCCGCCGAGGTCTTCTTTGCCTTTCATCCTTTCAAGGTCGATAAATTAAGTACCAGTTGCATACTAGGGTCGATCTAGACGATTACATATCTCCCCAAAACTTTCGGGCCTTGAACTTAGAATAGAAAAGAATCGTTAGCACGCCGAACGAAATGCTTAGAAGTATTTTATCGGCTGGTACGTTCTGAGTTTAAATTCCCCCGGGGTCGACTTTGCCTTTCATCCTCTGAAGGTCGATAAATTAAGTACCAGTTGTGTACTGGAGTCGATCTAATCGACTGGCAGCCTTACCTAAAATTTCGGGCCTAGAGTAGAAAAGAATGGTTAGCACGCCGGGCGTAATGCTTAGTGGTATATTGTCTGCCGCTACGTTCTGAATTCAAATTCTGAATTCCATTGTTTATATTTCATTTTTAATTCTAGTACTTATTCCGGTTGGACTGAACTCAAAAAACGTGGAAAACAAACGAGCTCCTTAACCATACAGCCATTCCTTCACCCTTGTTCTTGACAAAAGGCACGTAATTTTGTATTGTGCCAGTCTACACTCCTGGAAATAACTACCAACCGACTGCTAAACATCTTTCTCGTATTCTTACTCACTCTCTCTCTCTCTCTCTCTCTCTCTCTCGCACACTCTCTTTATCCCTATTTCTTACACACATACACACACACACACTCTCTCTCTCTCTCTGTTTGTGGGGTCAACCACGTCCTCCGCTTCATTTTTTGTTATTCACTCATTATCATTTAATTGTATATATTTTAATTGTTTGTTTATTCATGTTTCGTCTCATTCGATACCCTGACCCCAAACTTTTGTTTTGTCCCCTCTTTTTCTCAACCTTATGGTGAATAAAGAAATACTCTCTCTCTCTCTCTCTCTCTCTCGCTCTCTCTCTCTCTCGCTCTGGCCTTCAGCTGCCAATTCTTAGATGATTCACTTCATCAAATAAGAAAGGATTAGGTGTATGTCTGTCTATAACTGCTCGCGACTACACAGGCACCTTATGAAATTATTGAAAGTATGGTGCAGTCCACCAGCTGTTGTTCTTTTGTGTATGACGACGCAACACTTCGTTATCCAAATAGTTTCTCAATTACGTTTTCATCGTCTAGCCTTTCTAATTCATTTAGCTTTCTATAGAAAATACGAAAACTATATCTTACTACGAGAACAACTTGATTATAAATGACAATAACTATGTTTATTTGCTTTTAGCTCTGTATTTACGATTAATCTAATGTGTGTCTTCTTTCTACACCATTTATTTCATTTGTGAGTGCTGTTCTTATCTATCGAGTTCATAAACTCATTAATTCTATGTATTGACTCTTCGCAAGTCTGTTTTGTGCCGAATTCTCATCTCTCCGATTGCTTTCCATCTGTTACATGTTATCTCATTCAGTAATTAAAATGCGGCCGCGCTGGGGCACTGGTTTGAAGTGCTTTTAGTCGATAAAGTCGTACCTAGTATTTAGGGACAGACAAACGGATTAAGTCGATTACACCAACCGCAGTGCGTAACAGGTACTTATTTAATCGACCCCGAAAGGATGAAAGGCAAAGTCGACCTCGGCGGAACTTGAACTCAGAACGTGGCGGCAGACGAAATACCTATTTCTTTATTACCCACAAGGGACTAAACACAGAGAGTAGAAACAAGGACAGACAAACGGTTTAAGTCGATTACATCGACCACCGTGCATAACTGGCACTTAATTTATCGACTCCGAAAGGATGAAAGGCGAAGTCGACCTCGGTGGAATTTGAACTCAGAACGTAGCGGCAGACAAAATACGGCTACACATTTCGGCCAGCGTGCTAAGAATTCTGCCAGCTCGCCGCCTTAGAGTGAATATATAATTGTATAAACAAAGACCTCATTTCCAGAACAAGACAAAGGATTTTTCATTTATGAATCATGATATATCAATTGCGGATGAACAGGGCCATATTCGAAGGTGAAAATACATTGTCAGTACTGACAAACGGTTACCATAAAGAATGGCTTGCAATTTATTCGCATGTTTAGCGTATATATTTATTGGGCGCTATTGAAATCATGGATAACATTCAGAGAATGGATGGCCAGAAATCTGTATATTAACCAATCAGTGTGATATCGAAACCACTTCTGTGCTCTCCACCGTTCCAAATGTCCCTTTATTGATCAGCTATTGCTACAACGTTTTTATCACAAACAACAGCCATTTCAGACTTTCGGAAAGGAGTTTCTTTATCAGGTATTTATAAATTCTCTGAAAAATTATTGTGATTATGTTTCTGTACGCTGTAAACAGGCAGATTAAGTGCCTGTATATTTTAATAGCGGTTGTTTCTCCAGTTACAGGATTTCAAATATGGTTCATCTTCTCAATTGGCCACTACAATGCTATTTCTGGCGGCTTTTTCATTGTGTTATTCCATGATGTTGGCAGTAGTCTCTATACGATTATTCAATATTGTAAGAAAATATTTAGAAGATTATATATAATTTTCTGGTGCCTTCCGGGGGTTTCTTCCAATCTTCGTCTTGTGTTGAAATAGTCTTACGCGGTTTTCAGAAAGTGCACTTGTGTTGTTCCCGCCTATTCATGACCACATTACACACACACACACACACAGACGCACACATTATGCATCTACATACATATATGCACACACACACACATATATATATACGCATATACACACAAACGCATACACACACAGCCATATGCATACATATATGCATATGCATATGTGTGTGTATATACATATATATATACGCGTATATGTATATGCGTGTATATATATGTATATATGTATATATATTCATGTATATATATGTATATATATGCATATATATATATGTATATTTACGTGTATATATATGTATCTATATATACGTGTATCTATATGTATATATATATATATATATACATGTATATATATGCATACGTATATGTATATGTACATGCATGTATATATGTATATATATATACATGTATATATATATGTATATATATATATATACGTGTATATGTATATATATGTATATATCTACATATATATATGTGTATATATATATATGTATATATATACATATATACACATGTGTAGATATACATATATATATATGCACATATATATGTAGATATATATATATATATATATATATATATATACATATATATATGTAGATATATACATATATATATGTAGATATATACATATATATATATGTATGTATATCGCGTCCCAAAATTTCTGTTATTGCTGGTCTTGGTGATGTTGTCGGTCTTGTAGCGGTCGATGCTACAGTATTGTTGTTTTTTTTTTCTTCTTTTACCTGGTTTTCGATAAAATCGTTTTAAGTTTGAATTCGAGCTGTTTGTCTTCTTCAAAAGAACCGCTGTCGTCTTTTCATCTCCCTGATTCTTTGCGATTTTTGTGGTGTATCTCTTGTTTCAAACGCTATTTGATTCCGGGTACATCTTTTGTTGTTCTCTCATATACCCATAGTAATTCTGTTTTTCATTCCTGACGTTTTCTTTATTGATTTCTTTCCCGGATTGAGATATCTTTTCTCTGTTTTTATTCATCGCCTTTCTTTTCCATATATATCTTTATATATATATATATATGTATATATATATATATGTATATATATATATATATATATATATAAAGATATGTATATATATATATATAAAGATATGTATATATATAAAAATAATGTATATATATATGTATTTTTATAAAGATATGTACATATATATATAAAGATACATATGTATATATATATATATATAAAGATATACATACATACATATATACATACATATATATAAAGATATATATATATATTTATAAAGATATACATACATACATAGATACATATATATATATATATATATAAAGATATACATACATACATACATACATACATACATACATACATACATACATACATACATATATATATATGTGTGTGTGTGTGTATTTGTTTTCAAAGTTATTGACTTATGTTTTGATATTTCTCTACGAGTTGATCTCAAAGAAAGCCCACATTCCTTTGAAAACTTCCCAGTCTGCTGTTGTCTACGTTGTTTTTGTGTAGCCTGGTAATATCGATGTTCTTCTACGATGACCAACGCTGCTCTTTATTTCATCCTCTCAAGCTCTATCACCGAAGCCTCCATTCATCGCTTTGTAGGAAGTCCATTCGATTTTCATTATATAACTATTTCCATCTTAACAATATGCTCATATTCATAATTTCCATCTTTACAATTTTCTGTACTTAAGTCTACCTCATATTCCAATTCACATTTTCATTTGAGCTACTCTGTTTCCGCGTGTGTGTGTTGGAAATCTGAAATATAATTTCACCGAGTCTTATTAGTTATTTTTGGTCGGTTCTATAACCATAATTTTCTTTGCTGACATTTTTATTCCTGTTGTTCAGCAGTTAGTTACTTTCTCTTTATTTTCGATGCTTTCCTTTTGCCGTTTAGAAAATGTAACTTGTTTTTTTTTGTTTGTTTTTTTAATTCACCTCGTGTGTTTGGATAAATATTCTCGGTCATATTAGTGTTATTTCCTCTCCTGATAGCATATGTTTCTGTTTTGGTAGTCTGTAAAATTGGCATGTTGTTCCGAAAAGTACGTTTTGTAGAATTATATGTTACCACTGGTCGGATTTTCTATCATCATCATCATCTTCATCATCATCATCATTTAACGTCCGCTTTTCATGCTAGCATGGGTTGGATGGTTTGACTGTGGGCTGGCGAACCAGATGGCTGCACCAAGCTCCAGTCTTGATTTGGCAGAGTTTCTACAGCTGGATGTCCTTCCTAACGCCAACCACTCCGAGAGTGTAGTGGGTGTTTTATATACCACCGGCACGGGGTCCAGTCTGATGGTTTCGGCAACGACCTCGCTCGAATTTTTACACATGGGCCAGTCAGGCGGTCCTGGCGACGACCTCGCTCGAATTTTTTACACATACCAACGGCACAGGTGCCAGTAAGGCGATGCTGGTAACGATCCCGCTCGAATGGTGCCTCCTACATGCCACCGGCACGGGAGCCAGATAGCCACTCTGGCAACGATCACGCTCAGATGGTGCTCTTAGCACCCTACTAGCACGGGGCACAAGTGCCAGTAATGCGAGGCTGGCAACGATCACGCTCGTATGGTGCTTGTGCCCGTCATCAAATTTCACTTTGATCTTGGTTTCGGTTGGTTTTGATTTTGGTTTCTATCCAACAAACATTTATAAATAAAAGAGGCAGACAACATGTTGCTCAGCCACCTGATGAAAGACATGGAGTTTATATTCCTAATTTAGGAACGCGTTCGTAAATAACCATTAGACTTTGCTTTCGTTATTTATTCCTTCTGGTTTGCATATGTGAATTACAAGGATATGTCATAGGTGGAGTCTCATTTGTAGAAAATAGAAATAAAGAGTCTTTGACTGCTATTTCTAATTTTTCGGTATGTGGCTAAGCAACCTGTTGTCTGCCTCTTTTATTTATATACAATATATATATATTGAACTTTTATAAAAGTTCCTACCGTTAATGGTTATATTTACATGCCGAAATCTACCCGTAAATAATTGTTTTTTAAACCATTAAAGTTATTATTTACCCTTACTATATTACCAACAAGTGGAGGCGCAATGGCCCAGTGGTTAGGGCAGCGGACTCGCGGTCGTAGGATCGCGGTTTCGATTCCCAGACCAGGCGTTGTGGGTGTTTATTGAGCGAAAACACCTAAAAGCTCCACGAGGCTCCGGCAGGGGCTGGTGATCCGGCTGTACTCTTTCACTACACTTTCTTTCACTCTTTCTTCTGTTGGCCTGTTCGCTTAGCCAACGGGGTGGCGTCATTCGGAGGCTAAAACAATGCGAACGCATTGTGACCAGCGATGTGTAACAACATCTGATGGTCTGGTCGGTCACGTGATCACGTGATATTACCAACAAACATTTATATTTAGAAGCTGGATGCATCTTGTTTACTTGTATTATTCGGCCGCACCAGTTCAGACGGTAGAAGTATGGGTAACAATTGTTCGGATTTTGTGTCCAATCAACGAGTGTATTCATAAACTAGGACGCATCATGTTACCTGTAAAATTTCGGGGGGTCGGCTATTTAGTTATGTTGCTCGACTTACCGAGTTGGGTCCTGCGTATCGTGTACTCTTCTCTGAGGATTCAGCTGGGGGGTCACGGCTCATATTAGTCGGCTACATCATCATCATCATTGTTCGACCGTGGTCGAGACAATGGAATTTACCATGCTACGCCAGACTTCAGGGTCCACCATAGCATTACAGAGGTCCTGTTTCGGGATGCCTGTATCCCTGGAGATTACATCAGGGTAGGAGAGTGTGCGCCCTCTGGTATCGCGAGCAGATGGCTTCCCGAGGAGAAGAGCAGATTTTACCTTGTTTTCAGCTCTACAACAATGTCCAGCAAACGACTTTTCTACCTTTCACAAGAGATGATACAGGTGGTAGTTTCCAATATATTTGTACTTTGGTTGGATGACACTTCCACGAGAGATTTTGAGCTCTCATAAGGAGGCGAGTGTAAGTTCCATCCAACCGCCTCTCAAGCTTCTTTGATCAACGTCCAGGTTTCTGAGCCATATAGCAGAATTGGTTCGACTGTGGCTTTGAAGATTTTAAGTTTGAAATCTCTACTTAGATTTGATGACCACGAGGGCACAGCGTACGAGCAAGTATCTGACAGTGGTGGAGGACTGACCGGAACACTGCTGGTTGGGGTTACCCGGGATGACCCGAGCAAACACCAAATAATGGCGGATGGCTGCAGCGATGCGCTGCGCTGCCACGGCGAATGTGCTCATACGTGACCAATACATTTTCGTCTCCATTTCTGATTTATTTGAAGAAATTCGAAGAAATTCAGACACTGTAAGCATCAAGGCATGTTTCCCTCGATACCACGGCAATCACTAACCTGATTAGAACTTTCAGACTCTTGATATTCCAGCAGTGTTTTTGTGATGAGAAAAATTTCTTGCTTGGCTCTGATACACCCATTTATTCATTTCCCATTGCTCTTAGTTCATTAGTTTTATTGTATTTATTCCTAACTATTTTGTTTTATTACTTCCACTTATTTTATTATTGTTTGCTTAGACCAGAATCAATTCAATTATTTCTATCGATGATATATATCCTATATACTTTTTTTTTTTTACAATAAAACAATGTTTAGTCCTCAAATACAGGAGGCCACAAGAGATTTGCACGAAAATGAATAAAACAAAATGAAGTAATGGAAAATAAAACAAAAAAAAATACACAAACTATCGGACAAATAACCAAGCAAAATATCTACATAGCATTTCTATTTACTTATAATTTCATTGCATTATTATTATTATTATTATTATTATTATTATTATTATTATTATTATTATTATTATTAATATTATTATTATTATTATTATCATTATCATTATTATCATTATTATTATTATTATTATTATTATTATTATTATTATTATTATTACTATCATTATTATTATTATTATTATTATTATTATTATTATTTATTATTATTATTATATTATTATTATTATTATTATTATTATTATTGTTGTCTTGATGTTGATGATGATGGTGATGATGATATTTGTTACATTATATGTTTCCGTGTTATTATTTTTTTTATGGGTAAACAGGTATGAAGAAAAATCCGAGTTTCGCACCATTAATTTTTGGCTTGGAAGTTACAACTGATACATCGGACGAAATTGTCCATAATTAATATCATATCAATAAATAGCAGTAATAATAATAATAATGATAATAATACTAATAATAATAGTATTTGCTAAAGTTGTCCATGAATTTGTACAAAATGTGTTACAAAAGCGAATACAGGACATGTAAGAATGAAATCATATATATATATATATATATATATATATATATATATATATATATAATTCTTAATCAGTTATGATGTTGACAATGACTTCGTAGATTTAGGTGGCCGAAATTTCGAAGTCACTCAAAACCATATCCTTTTTTCAGAATCCTTTCTACTAAAGGTACATGGCCTTGAAAGTTTGGGGCAAGGGGACTAGTCGATTACATCGATCCTAGTACGCAACTCGTACTTAATTTATCGACCCCGAAATGAGGAAAGGCAAAGTCGACCTCGGCGGAATTTGAACTCAGAACGTATCGGGAGTCGAACTACCGCGAAGCATTTCACTGGGCGAGCTAACAATTCTGCCAGCTCGCCGCCTTATACTTCTAGAGTGAGAAACAGGAGCTGCAATAACTTTGGACTAGGATTAAAAGGCCGACAGGTCTTCAATGCCCATTATAGTATATTATGGGTGCATAAAGAAATACGATATCTCTACAAGTAATTTAAATGTCCCTGGCATTCAGCTTTGAATCCAATATTTTTCTCTCTCGCTGCAGGTATTCTTTCTTTATCTTTTGTTTCATATCATTGTGCTTAACTCCACCTGCCTCACGTATTCCTAGGTATATATATATATATATATATATATATATATATATATATATATATATATATATATATATATATATATATATATATATATATATATATATTATATATATATATATATATACTCAAAATAAGCAACAAGAATGACTCCGGTAATTTGGTACAATCGTTTCGTACTACATCATTTCTCTGTTGCTTAATTTGATTATAATCACCCCTCAAATTTTTATGGATAACACCATACAAAATTCTGTAGCATCTAAATTAAGTACCATATTCATTTGAATCTAAATTTTTCCTGAACTTATATATATATATACATATATAAATATATATATATATAATTGAGTAGTTGAATGAATTATCTTATTATGGATAATTCGGTTAACCGATGCCTAGGTAGCAAATTCACGTCACAAAAACACGGTTGAAGATACATGCCTAGGGCAGAGATCACGTGTTATCGTGTGGAAATTTGTGTGTTTTTTTTAAATACAAATAAATGAAAGAATGGAGTTGAACGACGAATTAACAAAATTCCTTTATTTTATCTTCGACATATGTTTCGAAGGCTGCATATTCCTAATTTCGAAGGAATAAGGGGTGCATTATGCCGCCTTCTCATCAGGAAAAGCAAGGAACTTATGTCAGCATCAAGATGCACAAAAACTTTTAGATAACTGCCCACACGGAGCACATAGGAATATGCAGCCTTCGAAACATATGTCGAAAATAAAGTAAAGGATTTTGTTAATTCGTCGTTCAACTCCATTCTTTCATTTATTTGTATATATATATATATATATATATATAATATATATATATATATATATATATATATATCCGGATTTAGATTCAATTGTCTTCATCATCTCACAACTTGGCATACATGCTTTCTGTCCTGGCAAGCGTTCCTCGTCTCATCCTCACCATAGCACATTATGAAAGATACCAGTACATACCAATCTACATACATGGATATCTATAAATATATACATTGGTATTAGTATGTATATATACATCTGCATAAGTATGTATTTATATATATACATATGTATAAGTATGTATATATATACATATATATATAATATATATATATATATATATGTGTGTGTGTAGTGTATGTATATATATGTCTGTGTGTGACTGTGCGTGTGTGTGTGTTTAACGCATACATATGCTCATCGACAAATACCACACACACACACGCATATACACATACACACACACACAAACACATATAAATATTGAAATGAAATGGCATAGATTACGATTATTACTGTCATGTGTTAGCGATTTTTCAATCAACCAATTAAACGAACGAGACAACTTTGTATTTATATACACAAATAAAATCGTACAAAACTCTCTATAGATAATCACCTCAACAATGGCAATACACTTTATGTAGACGCAATGTTATTGTATGTGGTTATATAGAAAAGAAAATAAGAGACCGCCGAGCTAACGATGTATTGACATTCACAATAACGTTTTGACTCCATCGAATACGACTTGTGCTATCAAGGTGTTTGTTCAATGGTTTTTACTAGCTTATGGTGTCTATATATAGAAAATGGTGTCATTTATTAAGTTGATCGTCTAAAGTCAGTTATAATGGGAATCTAATAGACGCAATCTAGACAGCATATTGTGTGTGTGTGTTTGTGTTTGTGTGTGTGTTACTTAATTACGTAGCATCTGTGTTCATGGCATATTGAAAAGTGATACCACCATCTCATGAATGCATAATTTGGATATCCTCCGCATACGATATAAGTATGTGTACATCTGTCTGTCTCTCTTTCCATCCATCTATCCATCTATCTATCTCTCTATCTATCTATCTATCTATCTATCTATCTATCTATCTATCTATCTATCTATCTATCTATATATATATATATATATATATATATTATATATATATATATATAATATATATATATATATATATATATATATATAAGTGTCTGCCTATCTCTCCCCGCTCTCTTTCTCCCACACTCTCTCTTTCATCTTTTATAAGTGTGTGTGTGTGTGTGAATTGGTATCTGCGTTTGTCCGCCACCACCGCTTGACAACCGATGTTAATGGTTCGGTAGAGAGGTCAATAGAATATGTATCAGGCTTCACAAGAAATAAATACTGGGGGCGATTCATTTGACAGAATACTTCAACGTGGTGCCCCACCATGGCTGCAGTCGAATTACTAAAACAAGTAAAATGGTAAATATACACTCGCACACACACACACACACACACACCATACACACACACACACACACACACACACACACACACATATATATATATATATTTATATATATATATATATTCTTGTATTCTTTTATGCTTTTACCTGTTTAACTGCAGCCACGCAAGAGCGCTGCCTTTAGTCGAGCAAATCGATCCCAGGACTTATTCCTCTGTTCCTTTTGCCGAACCGCTAATTAATTGGGACGTAAATAGACCAACTTTCGGTTGTTAAGTGATGGGTGTTGGGGTCAAAACACAGACCCACAAATATATACATACAACATTCATATATATTATATATATATATATATATATTATATAATATATACGACGGGCTTCTTTCATTTTCCGTCTACCAAATCCACTCACAAGGCTTTGGTCGGCCCAAGGTGCTACGCAGTGGGAGTGAACCCGGAACCATGTGGTTGGGAAACAAGCTTTGTTACCAAATAGCCACACTTTCGCTACATAAATATTTCTCTATTGGATTCTCTCTCTCGCACGCACACATACACACACACACACACACACATACAAACGCGTTCACACTCATCAACAAATGCACATCTATATATATATGTGAATGGATGTGCGCTTGTGCGAGCAAGGTTTTGTGCATACCGTCATTAAAAACGTGTCTTCCTCGATTTACACAATTCCGATTTGTACGGTGATTCGCAGAACCAATGTACCGAGTAAGTCGAGGCGCAACCGCATATCACCAACACAATCAGATTTATAGAGCAAATAAACTATTAAATATGGCGTCGTCGAAACATAACCGTAAAACTTCATGGATCATATCTTCATACGTATGTCCATTAGAAAGGAAATACAGCGTTACATTGGACAATTCATATGACTAAAGATATAACTAAAGCGATATTTAAGCCACAAATCATCGCTTTAATCAGTGGATTCGCTGTAACATTAAGCTGGTTTCCTAATTCTTATTACGATTTCGATTTGTTAGTGTATGTAGTTATAAATGGCTTCTGTTGGTAGGGAACGAGTTTTGTGAGGAAAGCTAGGAAGATTGTTATTCGTGCTACTGACTGCAAGTAGGTTGCTATTGTTGTTGTTGTTGTTGTTGTTGTTGTTATATTTGATGTTGTTACTATGATATTGCTTTTGGTGGTGCTGCAGGGTTTTGGTCTTTGTTTGAAGTCTATAACCCTATATTGTATGAATTATGGAGATCAGATACAAAAAGAACACATACATACATACATATATATATATAATATATATATATATATATATATACTACTAAGCAATATAGGATGAAGTCCCTTACTCTACAGCAAAGGAATTCATCAGGAAGCGTGGGCAGTATATTTAAAAAAACCGTTACGGTTGCAATATACATCATATAATTATTCTAAAGCCAAATACACTGTTTATACTTATAATCTGAAACGGGCAACTAACCTTTAGAAAATTTCGTTATCTCTATATTGAATCAATTTCGGACTTAATCTTATAAAAGATATATTCCTTCTTCAGTAGAAATTTCGATGGGATATAAATAAAATACTCACGTATGATCATGGAAAAAGCACAAGCTAAAAACCATAACTACACTTGAGTACATCATTTATATCTAAAAATAAAAATTCTTTGGTCAGCCTCAGAAAACAAAAACGTCCAGACCTTTCGCCGCTACAAATTGTAATGGTTACCAGTCCTCCTGTAGCAAGCATCGAGTTTACTACTAAGAATATAGGATGAAGTCCCTTACTCTACAGCAAAGGAATTCATCAGGAACGTGGGCAGTATATTTAAAAAAACCGTTACGGTTGCAATATACATCATATAATTAAGGGCTAAAGAGGGTTATTCTAAAGCCAAATACACTGTTTTTATCCACTTATAATCCGCTTGTTTTACAGGAAAATTGAAACTGAAAACGGGCAACTAACCTTTAGAAATTTAAATTTCGTTATCTCTATATTGAATCAATTTCGGACTTAATCTTATAAAAAAAGATATATTCCCTTCTTCAGTAGAAATTTCGATGGGATATAAATAAAATACTCACGTATGATCATGGAAAAAGCACAAGCTAAAACATAACAAACTACACTTGAGTACATCATTTATATCTAAAAATAAAAATTCTTTGGTCAGCCTCAGAAAACAACGTCCAGACCTTTCGCGGCCGCTACAAATTGTAATGGTACCAGTCCTCCTGTAGCAAGCATCGAGTTTACTACTAAGCAATATAGGATGAAGTCCCTTACTCTACAGCAAAGGAATTCATCAGAACGTGGGCAGTATATTTAAAAAAAACCGTTACGGTTGCAATATACATCATATAATTAAGGCTAAAGAGGGTTTATTCTAAAGCCAAATACACTGTTTTATCAGTTATATAAATCCGCTTGTTACAGGAAAATTGAAACTGAAAACGGGCAACTAACCTTTAGAAAATTTAATTTCGTTATCTCTATATTGAATCAATTTCGGACTTAATCTTATAAAAAAAGATATATTCCTTCTTCAGTAGAAATTTCGATGGGATATAAATAAAATACTCACGTATGATCATGAAAAAGCACAAGCTAAAAACATAACTACACTTGAGTACATCATTTATATCTAAAAATAAAATTCTTTGGTCAGCCTCAGAAAACAACGTCCAGACCTTTCGCCGCTACAAATTGTAATGGTTACCAGTCCTCCTGTAGCAAGCATCGAGTTACTACTCAAGCAATATAGGATGAAGTCCCTTACTCTACAAGCAAAGGAATTCATCAGGAAGCGTGGGCAGTATATTTTAAAAAAAACCGTTACGTTGCATATACATCATATAATTAAGGGCTAAAGAGGGTTATTCTAAAGCCAAATACACTGTTTTATCCACTTATAATCCGCTTGTTACAGGAAAATTGAAACTGAAAACGGGCAACTAACCTTTAGAAAATTTAATTTCGTTATCTCTATATTAATCAATTTCGGACTTAATCTTATAAAAAAAGATATATTCCTTCTTCAGTAGAAATTTCGATGGGATATAAATAAAATACTCACGTATGATCATGGAAAAAGCACAAGCTAAAAACATAACTACACTTCCGAAATTGATTCAATATAGAGATAACGAAATTTAAATTTTCTTAAAGGTTAGTTGCCCGTTTTCAGTTTCAATTTCCCTGTAACAAGCGGATTATAAGTGGATAAAACAGTGTATTTGGCTTTAGAATAACCCTCTTTACCCTAATTATATGAGGTATATTGCAAACCGTAACGGTTTTTTTAAATATATGCCCACGCTTCCTGATGAATTCCCTTTGCTGTAGAGTAGGGACTTCATCCTATATTGCTTAGTAGTAAACTCGATGCTTGCTACAGGAGGACTGGTACCATTACAATTTGTAGCGGCGAAAGGTCTGGACTTTGTTTTCTGAGGCTGACCAAAGAATTTTTATTTTAGATATAAATGATGTACTCAAGTGTAGTTATGTTTTTAGCTTGGCTTTTTTTTCCATGATCATACGTGAGTATTTTATTTATATCCCATCGAATTTTCTACTGAAGAAGGAATATATCTTTTTTTATAAGATTAAGTCCGAAATTGATTCAATATAGAGATAACGAAATTTAAATTTTCTAAAGGTTAGTTGCCCGTTTTCAGTTCAATTTTCCTGTACAAGCGGATTATAAGTGGATAAAACAGTGTATTTGGCTTTAGAATAACCCTCTTTAGCCCTTAATTATATGATGTATATATATATATATATAATAATATATATATTATATATATATATATATATATATATATATATTACATATATATAATATATATAATATATATATATACATACATATGTATATATATATGTGTATGTTGTATATATATATATATATATATATATGGTATGTATATATATATTCTCTCAAAGGCAATCAAAATTCATAACTGAAATGTGAATCGTTGCAAATTTTAAGTGAGAGAGAATATATGGGCACATTGGGCTTAAAGTAAAATTATGTAGTGATGGTAGTAAAACATGTGAATAAACGGGTCTGGACGTGGCTGTGTGATAAGAAGCTTGCTACTCAACTACATGGTTCAGGGTTCAGTCCCACAGAATCACTCCTTGAACAAGTGATTCCAATAGCCTCGAAGTCGGTCAAAGCATTGTGAGCGGATTTGGCAGACGGAAGCACGTCATATGTATATATATATATATATATATATATATATATATATACTAGCAGCATCGCCCGGCGTCGCCGGGTTTGTAAGGAAATAACTATATAAGCATTTTAGAGATGTAAAGTATAATAGCCATCTCAATATGCTAACCACAAAGGGGGGTATTTACTGTAGCTTTTTACGTTCTGAGATTTAATATACATTTTAGAGAGTTACTACTACTTCCCTTATATAATAGCAAAAAACGCATTAAAAATGGGAAAAAATTATGGTAATTTTTTTTTTAATCGTAGACTCATTGTAGACGCGCGCTAATACCCAGAAGGGCTCGATATGAATCACGACTATAAGATGCCCGCTCTTGGTTACACTGCACCGCAAAATGTGGGAGTAGTTAGGAATCTAAATCGTAGGAGACAGACACACAACTTCACTTTTATATCTAAAGATATATCTTTGTGTACATGTATATGGCCAGGTGGCGTGTGAAGTTAAGGCGTTCCCGGTCAGAGCCGGAATTCTTCAGGTGGAAAAATTTTCACGACGGTTGTAACGGAAAACGGGCTTCCTTGGATGTGTGTGTGTGTGTGTGTGGTATGCGTGTGTATATGTACGGGGGAGCATCATCGTCAACATCAACAAGCGATACATTGAGATCCTTCTTTCCTTATTATACAATTAAATACACGTCAAAACTCTTCCCCACTATAACTCTTTCTCTTTCTCTTTTACTTGTTTCAGTCATTTGACTGCGGCCATGCTGGAGCACCGCCTTTAATCGAGCAACTCGACCCCGGGACTTATTCTTTGTAAGCCCAGTACTTATTCTATCGGTCTCTTTTTTGCCGAACCGCTAGGTGACGGGGACGTAAACACACCAGCATCGGTTGTCAAGCAATGCTAGGGGGACAAACACATACACACACACACATACATATATATATATATACATATATATGACAGGCTTCTTTCAGTTTCCGTCTACCAAATCCACTCACAAGGCATTGGTCGGCCCGGGGCTATAGCAGAAGACACTTGCCCAAGATGCCACGCAGTGGGACTGAACCCGGAACCATGTGGTTGGTTAGCAAGCTACTTACCACACAGCCACTCCTGCTAGAAACTAAATATTGCTTTCAAATTCTGGCACAAGCCCATAAATTCCGCGGAGTGGCTAATTCGATTACATCGATCTCTGTAGTCAATTCCTACTTATTTCATCGGCCCTGCAATGTCGAAATGCCGCTAAGTATTTTGATCGGTGCAGTGAGGATTCTGCGATCTCGCTGCCTTAAATATGATCTGCACGTTCCTTCATACTATAGCCACAAGGACTGGAAATTCGGGGAAGCGGTCAGTCGATTATATCTACCCCAGAACGTACCAGGTACTTATTTTATCGCGCTTGATTTGGCGATAAGCAAAGTCGCCCTCGGCTAACGATTCTGCCAGGTCGCCGCCTTAATTATGATAATGAAATACTAGACAATAATATCTTTATATTTAAAAGTAAGGTTGTGTGTCTGTCTACTCCGATTTTGATTCCTAACTACTCCCACATTTTGCGGTGCAGTTTAACCAAAACCGGGTATCTTATAGTCGTGATTCATATCGAGCCCTTCTGGGTATTAGCGCGCGTCTACGATGAGTCTACGATTTTAGAAATAATTTACCATTATTTTTTTACCATTTTAATGCATATTTTTTAAATATAAGGGAAGTAATTCTCTAAAAATGTCTACGATGAGTCAACGATTTAAAAAAAAATTTACCATCATGTTTTTTCCATTTTTAATGCATTTTTTGCTATTTTTTTGCTATAACTCTCTAAAAATGCTTTATAGTTATTTCCCTTACAAACCCGAGCAACGCCGGGCGATACTGCTAGTTGACTATAAAATAAAGTACATATCAAATGAATACATTTATATAAAGTTGTGTCTGATTAATTAATGTATGAGTAATTTGTATATATCTATATTTTGTATGAATAATTAAAAACATTGTGGTTCGCAGCAAAAATAGTAATTACATATAAGTGCACAAGACCTTATATCTCTAGTTTCAATATGACATATGTAGTATATTTTGTATATTTTTTTAATTTAAGAGAAGGCAGCTTCGGTTTCCATAGAAGATAGCTCTTGTTGTTCATATATATTATATATAATATATATATATATATATCTATATATATATATATATGCGTGTGTATGTATATATTATATACATACATACATATATATATATGTATATATATATATGTATATATATATATGTATTATATTATATGTATATATATATATATATAATTGGCCTGCTCGCTTAGCCAGCGGGGTGGTGTCGTTTGAAGGCTAATACAATGCGAACGCATTGTGACCAGCGATGTGTAGCAACATCTGATGGTCTGATCAGTCACGTGATCACGTGACCGACCAGAGTGTGAAAGATGTATGCCTGTACGTGTATATGTGTGTGTGTCTGTAAATGAACATATCTGTATCTATTTCTGTCTTTCTCTCACTGTCTCAATCTCTCTCTCTCTTTATTTATATATATATATATATAAATACACGTGTACACACACATACATACACACATACGCACATACATACATACATACATACATACATACATACATACATACATACATACATACATACATACATACATGTAGTCTCTGTTCCTGTTAATTATCTATTACGTTTTAAATCAGATAGATAGATAGATAGATAGATAGATAGATAGATAGATAGATAGATAGATAGATAGATAGATAGATAGATAGATAGATAGATAGATAGATAGATAGATAGATCTACAGAAGATGTCTCATGGGAGAGTTTTAATGGAAGGTGTTCTCTTGGGAAATATGCAATCTTAGTTAGATGTCTGAGATTTTTCAGGCTTCATCTCTTACTTGAATAATTGATAATTGGTAACTGCGATGACGTTCTCTTTAACTAATTGATTTTTTCCTTGATATTAACACAGTTTTGTATTTTCGATTATGTCAATATGATCTCTAGGACTATTAGCCTGAAATGGTGTCGTTGCTTTGTCTAGTAACAATGTTTTCGTAGAGCCAGAGCAATCAGGATCGAGCACAAACTAGAGAGGCACGGCTTCTAGTTTTTCTCTGTTTCTTACCATAAGATTACATTTAATGCGTGAATTAATGGTGATACCGTTCGTATGTTCGCGGGCTTACCCCTTGGGTAAAGGTTATTGTTTTACCTTTCTAGACTGAAGTTTTATCAGGGCAGCAAGCTCGCAGAGTCATTAGCGCATGCTAATTTAACCACGTTAAATGTTCATATCGCACCATGAGGCAAAGCGGAGGGACAAAACATACAAGCAAAAATTATTGAATAATTCAAGATCCAAGGATTTCTGGTTCTGCTTTAAATAAGCTTTACCGTCATCAATTGAATATATCAAGGGTACATAAATACAGATATATATATGCACAGCAAACGATATACTTACATATACGAGCGCCGTACATACATACATATGGTGCGAAATGAACATTTAACGTGGTTTTATAGTCAGGGTTTCGACTGCTATTTCGGCATGTTGGTGTCTTCTAGACACCCTCATTTTTAATTGTTAAAAATTATTTTAACCATATCGTTATTATGAGGTGATTTGGCGGGCAATTCAGACTGGCTGTGTCCATACGTGCATATGTATGTATGTACGACGCTCGTATATGTAAGTATATCGTTTGCTGTGCATATATATATCTGTATTTATGTACCCTTGATATATTCAATTGATGACGGTAAAGCTTATTTAAAGCAGAACCAGAAATCCTTGGATCTTGAATTAATATTCAATTTTTGCTTGTATGTTTTGTCCCTCCGCTTTGCTCATGGTGTGCGATATGCAAATTTACGTGTTTTATAGTCAGGTTTCGACTGCTATTTCGGCATGTTGGTGTCTTCTAGACACCCTCAATTTTAATTATATATATATATATATATTATATATATATATATACATATATACCCAACACATATATATAATATATATACATATAACATATATACACACCCACATATATATATATATTCATATATATACATATACATATATATATATTATATCTTAGATATATATATACGTATATATATATACTGTTGGTGTCCTGTACTCATATATGCGTGTATATGTACATGTAGAGGTAGGTACGTACATATGTGTTTATATATAACGCATAGTTTTATTTCATTTCATTTATAATATATATATATATATTAATATATATATCTATATATAACTATATATATAATATCTATATATATTATATATATATACATACATACAATTATATATTATATATATATTATATATATATTGTAAAACAATGAAGTTCGAAAATGCTGCTGTATTATACAAATTTTTAATTTTTATATATACATTATAACATGTTTCACATTCCTGAAATGAACCTTATCAAAAAAGTTATATATAAAAAAAGACAGCTCATGCCGTCAAACACAAGAAATTCATTTAAATACACAACGAGTCAACATCTTAGAGTTCATGTATAGTTGATATATAGTTCATGTATAGTTGATATATAGTTTGAAGTATATGTTCAAGTGTTCGATGCAGTGGCCCACGGTGGTCGATACGTATTCAATACACAAAAACACATCAAAGGGTGGAAAGCGGTCAATACAGAAGATTGATGTTTCCGAAAGAGCGAGGAATTGATTTTACCTAAGCAATTGTGATGACCCATGGTGGAAGTTCGCTGGGTGGTTCTAGTTGAGTTTTTTGTGAAATGCTCGGTTTATAATGCCTGTTAGGTGGTCAATCTAGCGTAGCGTGACGTCATCAATGTTTTGACCAATCGTTTCGTTAGGTGGCTTTAAACAAGTAGAACGTGACGTCATCATTATTTTGACCAATCGCTGCATTATAACTCCCTCTTGTTTGTTCCTGTTTTTGACCAGTCGCTTTCGTTAGTCCAGTAGAACGGGACGTCATCAGTATTTTGACCATCGCTGCTGCTGCATTATATCTGCCTCTTGTTTGTTTCCCTGTTTTGACCAGTCGCTTCGTTAGTCAAGCAGAGCGGGACGTCATCCAGATCTGCCCAATCACGACTTATAGCTACATTAGATCTGCCCCCTGTCTGTACTTGTTAGGTGACTATTCAAGCAGAAAAAGGACGTCATCAATATTCTGACTAATGACTGTCCCCTGTTTGTATCCTGTCCATTCTAGCAGAGCTAGACGTCATCAACTTGTTGACCAATCAGAATCGGGTCTGACCCTTAGCTGTATCGTATGTATCAGGGTCAGATTTGCACGAAAGAATTTTTTTTCCTTTTTTACTAAGGCATATTCCGTCAGAGTGAGTGTCTGTTTGAAGCAGCGGCCGTGGTGGAACCCGCTTCTCCCTTTCGAGACTTATCTTTTTTTGTTTAGTATTCCTGGCCCAGGGTTTTTAAACTTGGTCTAAATTTTTTTATGAAATAATAGTTCTTTATTTTGGCGTTGTGTGAAGGTTGCGTTGTCACTGAATTTATAGAGCGGGTTAGTTGTAAATTTCGGATTTACATTTCCAGCACATCTATCTATGTGTCCGCTGACCGGTATTTTGCGGTAATCAGGGTTTCTAATTTGTGATTTAATGCCCGCCATCCTGTTCGTAAGCTATTTTTGTATGGCCTATATACTGCCTATTGCAGCCTGCCTGCGCATGTTATGACGTAAATTAAGTTTTCTGATGCGCAGGTGAAGTTTGTTTCTAATGGTGAACTGTGGCCTTGTTCCAGTATAAATTCTGATCCTTCTTTCAAGATGACACAGATCCGCCGTTGGGCTTCCACATTTTCTAACTGCTGGTTTTGTGTGTTGATGTTAAGTGCAGTGTAGCTTGGGTTAAAATCCTTTTCAAGGATTTTGGTTTGCCGTTTACTTTTAATGATGGTGTGTGTTTCGAGGATCCGGTTCATCTTTTGGTCTCCTTTAGTAGGGCTGTGCTTTGTAGTATGGTGTTGAAGGCCTCATTGTTGAGTGGGTTGTGTGTAGAGATGTAGGGAAGGGTTTTTATTGTTCTTCTTTTTTGGTTTTGTTTGTCTCTCAGGTCTTCTATACTTAATTTAAGTACCCGTTGGATTGCACTGTCTATTAGGGGCTGTGGATAGTTTCTATTTGTGATGTGGTTTTAATTTCCTGGAGACGTGTGTGTCGGGTGTTTGTGTCTGATATTATGGTGCAAATCCTTCTAGCTAAACAAAAAGGGACATTCATTCTAGTGTCGTGGGTGGCATGAATCAAAGGGTAGGTACTGTTAGAGTCTGTCGGTTTATAGTAGATATCTGTCTCTATTTGTTGCCGGTTTTCTTAATGAGATGTCGAAAAATGGTAATTCTTTTTCGTTGTGGTCCATCGTGAATTGTATATTGTCATTTATTCCATTTAATAGAATTTTAAATTCCTCAAGTTTCTTCTCTATGCCTTTGTCCCAGATGATGAAACAGTCATCGAGGTATCTTTTCCAGTTGTTATGGATATAGGTGGCGAAGGTGTTTCCATATTTCTCGAGTGTCATCCCGGTATAGTATTTTCTCGAGGTATCCCATCACTAGGTTGGCAAAAGATGGTGCAGTACGCGTGCCCATCGCTGTTCCCGATCTTTGCCTGTAGAAATCATTGTCAAAAATAAATAATTGTTCTCTAAAATGAATCTAGTCCTTCTATTATAAGGTCTTTGTTTATGCGAGTTGGGAGTTCAAAGGGGTAGTTATTCAGCCAGAAGGTGATCGCTTCTATCCTAGGTTGTGAGGGATGTTAGAATAAAGATTAACTACGACGTCGTCAATGATACTAGAAGGGTTTTCTCATTGACTGTTTTAGGGAGGTGGTTGAGCATACTATATCGTCTCTTACGTAGCTTTTGATGTGTTTTAGGAAAGGTTTTAAGAAGTGTGTCTAAGAAATTGCTGAGGCGGTGAGTTTCACATGCTGGCCCTGCTATTATCGGTCTTAGTTTAAGATCATTTGGTGAAGGGATTTTTGATGATGTGTCGGTGGATGTTTTGCACGTTTCTCTAATGGTTTGGCTTTTGTGTACCTTAGGAGATACCATAGAACAAACTCGATTTGCATTTGAAGTTAGTGATGTATTCATACTCCTTGTTCGTGAGTCCTTCTTGGTATGTGTTGATTAATGTCCTAAGGTTATGCATTATTTTTTGCTGGTATACTGTTGGGCCCTTCATAATACGTTTAATCTCTTAATAGGGATAGCACTAAATTTTATATATGTTTGTATTCATTATTACTATCGCGTTTGCCCTTATCTGCCTCCTTAATTGTTATTGTTTTGTCTTCTCTAGTTTGATGAGGTCGTTCCATTCTCTTTTGTTGAAGTTAGGGCTGTGTTTTTGTTTTTCTTCTTGATGAATTGAAACGGGAAATTAGTTATGTAGTCACAATAGCGGTCTAAGGCTTTATTTCTTCTTCCCTTTTGTTGGGGGTTACTTGCTCTTGTTTCTAGCTATTGAGTCCTCCTCTATTTGTTTGTCTTGAAATGCCTCGGTGAGTCTTAGTTTTCTGCAAATTCCGAAATATCATCTTTCATTTCATATAATTAGAACGTGTGGGGTGGGTGTAAATTTAAGTCCTTTGGAGAGTATGCTTATTTCGTTAGGTGTAAGTTCTTTTTTTGAGAGATTGATTATCTAATTACCTGAGGTTTTCTTTGTTTGTCCTTTGCCATCGTGTGTCCCTTTCCTGTGTGTGGGGTCTAAAAAAATGGTTGTGTAGTTATGTTCAAAGCTATTATTTATCTGTCTCATGTTGTTATAATTGTCAGAGTGAGTTTGTGGTGCTCTGTTCTGGAGTCTGTTGTTGAACCTAGTGTTACGTCTTAGTTCCTCAGGTATATTGTGTTGGTAGTTGTTTCCTCCGTAGTGCATTTGTTGTTTGTTATGGTTGTATGGTTGGTTCCTGGGGTGGAAGTTGGTAGTAGCGTTTTGGTTTGGTTATGTGGGTTGTATTTTATAGTATTGTATGTTGTGGCTCTTTTCGTGGAATGTGTGGTGGGACCCTATAAGTGTTTTGGGGTTGGTGTAGGTAGTGTGGGGTGCGTTTTAAATGCATTTTTCTGGTGTAGAGTGTGTTTGGATTTCTTGGTGGTTGTTCTGCTCTGTTGGTATGTCTATTTTCGAACTGGTGTGGTGGGCCTCTGTAGGTGTTTTGGGGTTGGTGTAGGTAGTGTGGGGTGTGTTTTAGGTGTACTTTTCTGGTGTAGAGTGTGGTAGGATTTCTTGGTGGTTGTTCCGTTCTATTGGTATTTGGTTTTGATTTGCTTAATTTTATGAAGGGGTTGTTGGATATGTGTTCATTTTTGAAGTTGGTTTCATAATCTAGAAACCAGACGGCGCTCTTTTCCCATCGTTGGAGGGACTTAAGTTCCTCTTTTATATATATATACAGATTGTGTGGTTTAGCCGTGCATCCATTCACCGTCTCACAAAAAGTGTTCATGAACATTAACTACGTTCTAAACTTCGTTTTAAATAAGCTTAAATGTGAAATGCAATCTAAGATACAATCGAACTTTTCCATGCACCGAAATAAATTGGAGTCTTACAATTGCAACTCGGACGTATATCCGAGACACAATCGAAATATTTAAAGATATAAAAAAACATTATAACTATCTAATAATTTTATGTATGAAACTAAAGAAGGCGGAGAACTAGAGAAACTATAGAACGGGGAATTTCGCTAATTCATAGTAAAATATGGATTGTGTCCTACTGTTTCCAACTGAGCACTTTTGACGTTGAAATAGTGATAAATATTTGAAAGGTACAAAGATAAATATTTGAAAGATAGATACAAAAAGAATCTCGATCAACCGATGCCCCCACCGCCATTTTGGCATTCCATTTATATAAAAGTGCATTACGAAGTGAGCTTCCTGCTTATTCGTTGATACTGCGTCGAAACACTTTCACATACACATATACATATATTTACATACACAGAAATCCATGCCATAAAACTTGTGTGTATATTGCATGTATGTATCTATGCATACATACATACATACATATATATATATATATATATATATATATATATATATATCTATAGAGAGAGAGAGAGAGAGCGAGAGAGAGAGAGGATGAGGGTTAGTAGATAGATAGATATATCTTATACATATCTTATACATTATACATATATATATCATACATATATATATATTTACAGACAGGCGGACTAACGGAGTGAGAGAGAGGGATACATAGATTGATTGATAGATAAATAACAGATAGATTTATAAATAATTTATATCAAAAAGTGGCAGTAATACACATTGCCCGAAGAGAAATACATTTATACATAATGTGTATATATGAATATATATATATATATATATATATATATACAATACATATATATATATATATATATATAATATATATTATTATATATATATATGTATGTATGTATGTATGTATATGTATATTCGCATATATTGCCAGTATTTGTGTGTGTGTATATATATATATTCATATATATTGCCAATATATATATACATACATATATATATATATACATATATATATATATATATATAATATATATATATATATATATATATATATATATATATATATACTATATATTATATATATATATAATATATACATAATAAATAGTGCATACGTGTGTTGAGTGTGTGTGTATTTGTGTATACCTACAGACAGATACATATTCAGGCATGCATACGTAATGCAGTCTGCTGCCTCTTCCATGAGATGTCGATTCGATTCCGACTTCTTTTGAGGTAGGCGGACAGTATTCTTATAAGTCTATGTGCAAACTGTATATATTCTAAGACTCTAAGCTTTCTCTTCTACTGTTGACAGATTTGTTAGAATTATAAAACCTTATTCCCTTCGTGTTTCATTGCCAGCTGTTAGAGTTCCGTTGATTTGTCAGCAATGATATATTATTGATAGTTCACTGTTCCGCTTAAGTCTTATGAGCCACAGAGAGAGGGAGAGAGAGAGATGGAATAGGAATACAGTCTGTATTAGTTCTTCTGTTCAATTATTCTCTATCTTTCACTAAACACCACTAACTCATCGCGCGACCTCATATCTCACAAACTCCATGTATTCTTTCTCCCCCATTCTCTTCCTATGCTTTTCCATTCTCTGCCGCTCTTCCCTCCACCTAATTATTTTCTCTTCCCGTTGTCATTCTCTCTATGCGTTTATGTGTGTGTCTATGTTTGTGTGTGTGTGTTTGTGTTTGTGTTTGTACTTGTGTGAGTATGTCTACTTGTTATTTATCTATGTGTGCGTGTATGAATATGTCGCCGTTTGCTCTATGTGTGTGTGTTTTGTGCTGGTAATATCTTTTTCTTTTATATTTGTTTGCTACTTTCATTTCATTCTCAAATCTCTTTTTTTCTTTTCTTTTCAAATCAAGAGAGATACAGAGGGAGAGAGAGAGCGAGAATATTAGGGGAGGAGGAAGAGCAGGAGGAAGAAAGGGAAGTAGGAGGGGGAGACAGATCGGTGAAAGAGAGAGAGAGGGAGTGAGTGAGTGTTTCTTTCAATCCATCTACAAACGGAAATAAATTTGACATCCCCATATAGAGAATGTGATAAGTGCGTGTGTTTGAATAGTTATACGTAATCACACACATACACATAACAGTATACGAGTATGTGTACGACTGTATACGTATATATAATATATATAATATAGTATATACACATATACACGTATATATATATATCCTTATATATATATATGTATATATATATATATATATATATATATATATATATATATATATATTATATATATATATATATATATATCTGTGTATGTGTGCGTGTATTTGTAAGACACTATAATACAATAATATAGATATATAGATATAATGAATACGTGTCAATATATATATATTTATTTATTTATATGTCATTATGTGAATATATAGATATACTATATATATATATATACATATATTGCGCATGCGCACTCACTTACTTAGGAAAATGTAATATATCATACTAGGTATGTTGTGTGCAATTTATCTGAGAATACATTGGCACCCCGTCACATACTTTGCTACAAATGAAAACTAAATCTCACACATACACACATACAAGTATGCAAGCACACACGTATATATACCCTTCAACTTATAGATATTTCTTCGTCCTCTACATATATATATATATATATATATATAATATATTTATACATATATATTACATATATATATATATATATATATATAATATATATATAAATATAAATATATATATACACATGTATATATATATTATATATATATATAATATATATATTATATATATATAATATATATATATATATATATATATATATATAATATATATAGTAGATATATTATATATATATATATATAGGGGTAGCGTGGAGTCTCTTACCATATATAAGATTAATAATGTCTGTCACAGAATTCTTTCGATGAGAATTAAATATTCAACTTTACAAAGTTGTATTGAAGATAGAAATATTTTCCTTGCCACTCAACATCTCTCTCTCTCTCTCTCTCTCTCTCTCTCGATAAAATATTTGCAAGAATGATTATTCATACCGACTTGAGTTGACGCCTGTTTGTTCTTCTTCGTCACTTTCTCTCTTGACTCTGCGAATACCAAAATACAACCCTGGGTAAGCACAATATGGTAATTTCCACTCCTCAAAGAACTCCTGTTAATGTTCCTGCGAATATTTTTCTGTTTGTCAGAAATTTAAGATGCACAAAACACATCATACAACTGCGGTTGCGAACTAGAAGAATCTTTCATGTTGGAAAACCGGAAATATACCCGTATTAATACTGGGTGTCTGTAATTGACCATTGTTTCTTCATTCTGCCACTATGTTCTTCAAATCAAAATTAGCTTTACAATAAACTCGCCGAGCTTCATCTATATACATATGTGTTTCTGTCTGTCTAATGTCTGTCTATTTGTT
>NC_043020.1:26121342-26131342 GCF_006345805.1 Octopus sinensis
ATATATAATATATATATATATATATATATATATATATATATATATATAGGTGTGTGTGTGTGTATGTATATATATATATATATATATTATATATGTGTGTGTGGGTGTGGGTGTGTATGTATTGTGTGTTTATGTCAGTGTTTGTCCTATCATCGCTTGACAACCGATCGTTGTGTTTTTACATCTCCGTTACGCAGCGGTTCAGCAAAAGTGACCGATAGAATAAGCCAGGCTTACAAAGAATAAGTCCAGGGGAGCGATTTCTTCAACTAAAAGGCGGTGCTCCAGTATGGCCACCACAACCAAAATGACTGAAACAAGTTATTCACAAGAAACCTGGCTCTAACCTCACGAAGTTCGACATAGGGACGGACAATATTTCTAAATCCTCGCTTGTGTTTAACAAAGAGACACAATCACACTTTTCTTATTTACATTCTGTCTCGCAATAGGTCACAAGGAACGAGTTTCACAAGGAAATATCCTTGAACCTTTTTAAAGAAATTCATATTACGACTTGATTATGCTCTCTACCTCAAACAGAAGAGGAACATGGATTTACCCTAATAAAGTCAAGAAGACATGGGACACAATCTTCCGGTATTCTTACTTGTGTTTAACAATGAGATACCCTTGCCACCTTTCTTATATATATTAGTATATATATATATATATATATAATATATATCTATAATATATATATGTATATACGAAAGAAGGTTTGAAAATGCAATTTTAAAAGATGTTCATTACTTTACCGGTTTCACTCTTTGGAAAAAGATTGTAAAAGTAACATGGAGAAGTTTGGTTGCGTTAATTATTGGTTGTTACAAAATGCTACATTACATATATACAGTCATTGGTAACAAGGACATGTTAAGGACATAAAAAAGTTTAACAAGTTCCTTAAAATATTGGACACAAAAGATTACAACATAAATATACATTCTCAAGAATATGTTAAAGATAGTTTCCAGAAGGAATTATTAAAAAGTTCAGTGGGATATTGGTATTGTATCTGTATATTCAAACACGCACAGGATATTGGTTGACACAGAGTACTACAATACATATATATACATTCTTTGGTGACAAGAGCATGTTAAGAATATAAAAAAGTTTAACAAGTTCATTGAAATATTGGGCACAAAGGATTACAGTAAATATATTATACATTCTCAAGATAATTCCCAGAAGGATTATTAAAAAGTTCAGTGGAATATTGGTATACCGCACCGCACAGAATATTTGAGTTCAAAAAGGTTTACAATTATAATAGTAGGGAAGCTAAAACTGACCTGTCCACCATGTTAACGTAAAAGAATATTATCAGGACGTTGTGTGAGGACGTTGAAGAGTGCATGCGTGTGTGCGCTCACCCACATGCGAGAGAGGGAGTGAGGGAGGGAAAGAGGAAGGAAAGTGTGTGCAACACTTATTTCTTTATTGCCCACAAGGGGCCAAACATAGAGGGGACAAACAAGGCCAGACAAACGGGTTAAGTCGATTACATCGACCTCAGTGCGTAACTGGTACTTAATTTATCGACCCCGAAAAGATGAAAGGCAAAGTCGACCTCGGCGGAATTTGAACTCAGAACGTCACGGCAGACGAAATACGGCTACATATTTCGCCCGGCGTGCTAACGGTTCTGCCAGCTCGCCGCACCTCGTAGTATATTATGGTTGTATAACGAAATACAGTGTCCCTACCAGCAATTCATATATACATACCAGTGGCCAGGAATGGGTTTAATATGTAAAACTTGGTTTAAGGGGAAGAGCTGGACTAAATACTTAGCGGCGTTTCGTCCGTCGTTACGTTCTGTGTTGAAATTCCGCCGAGGTCGACTTTGCCTTACATCTTTACGGTGTCGTTAAAATAAGTACCAGTAGAGTACTGGGGTTCGATGTAATCGACTTAGCTCTTACCCCGAAATTGCTGGCCTTGTGCCAGAATTAGAAAGCAATATATACGTACAAGTTGTCATGAATATGCTTAATATGCAAGATTAGCCTATCCAATTATGGTGCACCGCTAAGATTAGTGACTCTTTAAGAAATGTGTTCATGCGTGGTTAATATATCAGTTGCAATACTGACGAAAGAGCAATAAATCTCGAAATATGTATATACATCCACTTCCCATTTTTCCATCTTCGAATGCATTGTCTACATAGACATATTCGTATGCGAAACGTTGTAACTTTCACTGCTAGCTCTAATTTCTATAGCAAATCTGTGGAGATGACTTGGGAAGGTATGCAATAAATTACCTGAATTTTCGGTCACAATTGGAGAAATAAGGATTCGTTGTTGGATATTGCTGCAAGTGAAATAAGGAGGAAGATCTTGCTGATGGTACCCTAACTTGGACACCACGTAATAATCAGTGGCATATGTAGAGGTTGAGAGCGAGTAGGGGAGGTCCGCCTTGAGCGACACTTTTATGGAGGCGACACTTTGGGGGAGCGGAGAGCCAACTCAGGGTCGTCTCCGAGTGACACACACCAGCTACGCCATTAGTATTCGTACTGGTCGTTCTAGGAAGACGTAAATCGATCAGTTGACAGACAACGTTCGATGTCGCCGTGAAGAGCTATCACATGACATAGAAGAGAAATGGGATTGGTGGATCAAGGTCACGTGAATCGGAGCAAAATTAATCGGATGACCAAGATGGATGGTGGTGCTGCTGCTGATGGGGCTGTGCTTTTGGTGTTAGTGGTAGTGTAATGTTAGTGTTGGGGAGGTAGCACCTTGTGGTTAGTGGTGGTATTGGTGTTTGGGAGGTAGTAGTTAGTGCTAGTGAAGATACTGGTGTATAGGATGTAGTACTTAGGATTTATAATAGTACTTAGTGTTTGTGTGATGGTGTTAGTGTTTGGGAGATAGTAGCTTGAGATTAGTTGTGGTATTGGTGTATAGGATGTAGTATCTTGGTTAGTGGTGGTATTAAGTGTATGGGATGTAGTACTCTGTGTTAGTTGCGGTGCCTGTGTATGGGAGGTAGTACCTTGTGGTTAGTGGTGGTATTGGTGTTTGAGAGGTAGTAGTTAGTGCTAGTGAAGATACTGGTGTTTGGGATATAGTGCTTAGGATTTGGTGTTAGTGTTTGGGAGATAGTAGCTTGTGATTAGTTATGGTATTGGTGTATGGGAGGTAGTATCGTTTGGTTAGTGGTGGTATTAAGTGTATGGGATGTAGTACTCAGTGTTAGTTGCGGTGCCTGTGTATGGGAAGTAGTACCTTGTGGGTAGTGGTGGTATTGGTTGTAGTATTAGAGTATAGGGGTAGTGCCTTGTAATCAGTGGTATTAAATATATGGGAGGTAGTACCTTGTGTATGGGAGATAGTAGCCCGTGGTTAGAGGGGGGTTATTGGTGTATAGGAGGTAGTACTTAGTGATGGTATATGGCATATGATATTGGTGGTGGTGTGGTGCTGCTGTTAATCCACTTCCTCCTCCTCCTCCTTATCATCATTATCATCATTATCATCATCAGCTTCATCATCATCATCAGCAGCAGCAACAGCAGCATTTCTACCATCACCTACAATAACACCAATATCACCATCTTCATCATCGTCATCACCGTCGTCATCGTTGTCATCGTCATCATCAACATCATCATCATCATCATCATCATCGTCGTCGTCGTCGTCATCATCATCATCATTATCATCGTCATCGTCGTCGTCATCATCACCATCGTCATCATCATCGTCGTGATCGTCATCATTACCATCGTCATCATCATCATCATCATCATCATCATCATCATCATCACCATCGTCATCAATATCTTCATCACAAGTTATAAGCAATCCTAATAACCTTAATTAGTAGTAGTAGTAGTAGTAGCAGCAGCAGTAGTAGTAGTAGTGGTGGTGGTGGTGGTGGTGAGGTGACAGAAGCCGTAGTAAACAGCAAAAAAAAGAACAGTTGAAATAGTAACACACACACACACAGACGTACAAGGGAGAATCATAACGCAAGCATACACACATATAGCTGTATCTCGTTGGAGACAGGTGCGCACATCTAGACACACGGACGATTTCACACACACACACAAATAATTACACACGCACACAGACACATGCATATTTATATATATGTGAGTGTGTGTAAGTTTGTATGCGTCTGTATGTATGTATAACGTAGCCTCAAATATACACAAACCGAAAGACACTCGCACACACTTATATGAGAGAGGGGAAGAGAGAGAGAGAGAGGGTTAGAAAGAAGAAAGGAGAGAAAGAGAGAGAGAGAGAGAGTGAAAGAGAGAGAGAAATGTACATACATACACTGACGAACTCACGCAGGTATGAATGAACACAGGTAAGAACACATATATATTTATACACACACGTATATACACACGCAGGTACGGACGTACTTCCATGCATAGTTACACAGAGGTAAACACAAACATGAGCACATACATTCTCACACACTGGTAAATACACACACACACACACATATATAGGGAGATAAATATATGTATACGCAATCACAGACACATTCACGCATTGCCACACAAAGGTAAACATACATATACATACACAGGTATACATATATACATACATATAAACATACATATATACATATAATCATACATATATACATATATATATATATATATATATATATATATTATATATATATACATACACGTACTTACAGGTAAATACACGCTTTGATACACAGGTAAACATACACTATTAGGTAAAGACACACACAGAGGTTTGGATATATACATACATATATATTTACATACAGGTACAGAAAAATAAACAAATACACACACACATATATATTTATATATATGAACACACACGTACACATAGGTAAATACACGCTTTGACACACAGGTAAACATACACTATTAGGTAAAGACACACACAAACAGAAGTATGGATATATACATATATATATATTTACATACAGGTACAGAAAAATAAACAAATACACACACACGCACATACATACATGTAGAGGTAAATACATACATACAGATAACTGTTAACACACACACACGCATATATATATATATATACAGAAAATAAACACACATACACACAGAGGCGGGCACACGTCGCAAGACGGTGGCAGTCAAGCTGTCAGTTGAGTCCGTAAGGTGGCGACAGCTTCGCTTACAAGAACAACGAAAGCAACAACAACAATTACAACAATAAAGGTTCTTTTTTTTGTTTGTTATTTTTTGCTTTTTTTTTTTTTTAGCCACCGACGACAGCGACCTCTGGTGTGATGACAACGACGACGACGAAAAGTGTGGCGGCGATGAAGAGGCAGCCGACGATGACAACGATGATGATGATGATGACAAAAATACCAACAACAACAACAACAGCAGCAGCAGCGGTAATAACACCATCAGCAGCAGAAGCAGCAGCAGCGGAAGAAGCAGCAGCAGCAGCTGGTTGTATGACGACGACGACGATGACGACGGCGATGACAATGATGACAGCAGGAACGGTAACAACGGTAGCAGCGCCACCGCCGCCGTCGCAGTCGCCGCCACCATCAGCAGCATCATCATCATCAGCAGCAGCAATCGCAGCAGCAGCAGCAACAACAACAACAGCAGCGTTATCTTCGATGGAAATGTCGAAAATAATGCTGATGGTGAATTCGACACAACAGCAACAACAACAACAACAACATCAACAGCAGCAGCAATTACTGCCAACAGCAGCAGCAGCAGCAACAACAGCTGTAGCAGCCACTGCCGCCGTCACGGCGACCGCCACGACCACCACAACGACGGCCACGACAACAATATTACCAGCAGCAGCAGCAGCAGCAACAACCTCAGCAGCAGCAATGGTTGTTGTTGTCAAGAAAGACGACAACAACGCCAACAACAACAACAACACCACAACAACAACAATAAACACAACACCAATTAGTAATAATACTAATAATAATAATACTAACAACAGCAACAACAACAGGTCGGCCAATACGGCGACGACGACCTGTGCCTCCCCAGTTGCCGTTAACTTTTATAACGGTAATGTTAATAGTAACAGTAGTAGTAGTAGTAATTCTAGTAGTATTAGTAGTAGTAGTAATAGTAATAGCTGTAGTAGTAATAATAATAATAATAGTACAAATAATATTCTTAATAACAACGGTTGTTTTAATAGCAACAACAACAATAATAATAATAATACTAAGCAGAACAACAACAACGACGCTTTACGGAAGGAGTCCAAGTTGGAACGTGTGGTTGGTATCTCTACTTTACAAAACGGGGAGCAAGGATTGACTAACGGAGATAATATACTAAACGACCACCAACAAGGAGAAGAGGTAAGTTATAAATATATATATATATATATATATATGTGTGTGGGTGTGTAAATATATAGGTATATATATAGATAGATATATAGTTATATGTATAGAGATATATATAGGTGTCTGTGGAGTACCTGCTTTCTGGATTACATATGTATATAATCGTTGGTATATGTTTTGTACGTATATATATATATGTATGTGTGTATATATGTAATTTAAATGGCTAGGTAAAATGCATTCGTGTCTACGTATGTGTATAAGTAGGTAAAAATGTGTCTGTGTATATAATATATATATATATAAAAGAGAATATGTATGTGTATTTGTGTTTTGGAATATAGATATATGTAGGTTTAGGATTTTGACGCATGTAATCGAAGAAAACCCGGCAAATTATATATATATATATACATGAAAAAAAACACACACATACACACAGAGGCGGGCACACGTCGCAAGACGGTGGCAGTCAAGCTGTCAGTTGAGTCCGTAAGGTGGCGACAGCTTCGCTTACAAGAACAACGAAAGCAACAACAACAATTACAACAATAAAGGTTCTTTTTTTTGTTTGTTAGTTTTTGCTTTTTTTTTAGCCACCGACGACAGCGACCTCTGGTGTGATGACAACGACGACGACGAAAAGTGTGGCGGCGATGAAGAGGCAGCCGACGATGACAACGATGATGATGATGACAAAAATACCAACAACAACAACAGCAGCAACATCAACAGCAGCAGCAGCGGTAATAACACCATCAGCAGCAGCGGAAGAAGCAGCAGCAGCAGCTGGTTGTATGACGACGACGACGATGACGACGGCGATGACAATGATGACAGCAGGAACGGTAACAACGGTAGCAGCGCCACCGCCGCAGTCGCCGCCACCATCAGCAGCATCATCATCAGCAGCAGCAATCGCAGCAGCAGCAGCAGCATCAGCAACAACAACAACAGCAGCGTTATCTTCGATGGAAATGTCGAAAATAATGCTGATGGTGAATTCGACACAACAGCAACAACAACAACAACAACATCAACAACAACAACATCAACAGCAGCAGCAATTACTGCCAACAGCAGCAGCAGCAGCAACAACAGCTGTAGCAGCCACTGCCGCCGTCACGGCGACCGCCACGACCACCACAACGACGGCCACGACAACAATATTACCAGCAGCAGCAGCAGCAACAACCTCAGCAGCAATGGTTGTTGTTGTCAAGAAAGACGACAACAACGCCAACAACAACAACAACACCACAACAACAACAATAAACACAACACCAATTAGTAATACTACTAATAATAATAATACTAACAACAGCAACAACAACAGGTCGGCCAATACGGCGACGACGACCTGTGCCTCCCCAGTTGCCGTTAACTTTTATAACGGTAATGTTAATAGTAACAGTAGTAGTAGTAGTAATTCTAGTAGTATTAGTAGTAGTAGTAATAGTAATAGCTGTAGTAGTAATAATAATAATAATAGTACAAATAATATTCTTAATAACAACGGTTGTTTTAATAGCAACAACAACAATAATAATAATAATACTAAGCAGAACAACAACAACGACGCTTTACGGAAGGAGTCCAAGTTGGAACGTGTGGTTGGTATCTCTACTTTACAAAACGGGGAGCAAGGATTGACTAACGGAGATAATATACTAAACGACCACCAACAAGGAGAAGAGGTAAGTTATAAATATATATATATAGATAGATATATGTGTGTGTTTGTGTGGGTGTGTAAATATATAGGTATATATATAGATAGATATATAGTTATATGTATAGAGAGATATATAGGTGTGTGGAGTACCTGCTTTCTGGATTACATATGTATATAATTGTTGGTATATGTTTTGTACGTATATATATTATATATATGTATATATATATGTGTGTGTTTGTGTAGGTGTGTAAATATATAGGTATATATATAGATAGATATATAGTTATATGTATAGAGATATATATAGGTGTCTGTGGAGTACCTGCTTTCTGGATTACATATGTATATAATCGTTGGTATATGTTTTGTACGTATATATATATATGTATATGTGTGTATATATGTAATTTAAATGGCTAGGTAAAATGCATTTCGTGTCTACGTATGTGTATAAGTAGGTAAAAATGTGTCTGTGTATATATATATATATATATATAAAAGAGAATATGTATGTGTATTTGTGTTTAGGAATATAGATATATGTAGGTTTAGGATTTTGACGCATGTAATCGAAGAAAACCCGGCAAATTATATATATATATATTTATGTATATGTGTGTGTATATATGTATATATATATATATGTTGGTTCGCTGTTTTGGTGCATGTAAGAAAATCCGGCAATTTGTATGTGTGTATATAAATATATATATTAAATTTATATATGTATGTATGCTGTATATCTATCTATATATGTATATATATGTGTGTGTGTGTGTGCGTTTGTTTCCCGGTATTATATAAATGCGTGTATATATATGTATATATATAATTGCTTTTAGTACATGAAGTAGAAATGTGTATATAAATATATAAATATGTGTATATATCTGTTTAATTCCTCGGGTCATATTTTTGTGTGTACCTGTAGGCATATACATACGTTTATTATATGTGTATATGTATATACAAGTTCCCGGTTTTATATAAATTTATATAATTAGCTCTCGTGTATGCACAGAAAATAACGGCAAGATATATATGCACACATATGTATGTATATTTAACCCGTTATATATATGTGTATATTATATATATATATATATATATATATATATATATATATATACATGTGTGTGCGTAACGGAGTTGTTGATTTTTGTCTATATGTCCGTGTATGTTTAAAAATAAAATGTTATAAACCCATCCCTTTTTATTCTATTTCGTCCTTTTGCATTATAAATACACCGTTAATTTAAACACACCATGTGTTCATATAAAAATTTATAACTATGTCTATACATCTTGTACTTCTTCGTCGATACACACACACACCTGAAGTAATTTCGCTAGTCAAATAAAATACGTGTTTTATATATATATACATACAAAGTATAGTTAAAGTGTGTGTATTGTATATATAACATAATTTAATACTTGTACGTATGTTTATTACAGAAAACACATATAAATGGGTAATATAGTTTGAATCAAATACGTATGTTCATTCAGGTAGATTATATATTTATATATATATCTACACACAGACATGTGCTGTGTATATATAATACGTTTTGTTAATTATCGGTGCGTCTATATATATATATATACATAAATATATCAACATATGTATATATATATAGCTATATATAATACCTTTATTCTCTACTAGTTTATAAATATTTTTTTTTGTTTCACATTGTCGTGTCTTATAACTCTTTCGTTCTACCTTGATTTTTACCTGAACTTCCCCACCTCCCCATTTCGTGTCACAAATACGTGTTTGTATATATATATATACACACACATATTCTTATTGTTCTTTACTGTCAGTTACAGCCTGTTTAAATTATCGTTTATTATTATTATTATTAAGCTGTTTTCGTTTTATTCATATTCTTTATCCACTCCACCTGTCCTTGCAAGTTAACCAAAAACAACAAAATTTTTGTTTTAAAAAAAAAACCACACGTATTAGCACAACTCTTACTT
>NC_043020.1:26136342-26213842 GCF_006345805.1 Octopus sinensis
GTATCCTCCCGAAACAAAATTTTATCCTGGACCTTTTAAATAATACTGCGGATTCCCTATTTGCTAATTTGGAAAAGACTTCCGCACCCCTACCCCATCCCCATTTTCTCAAAAAAAAATTTTTTTTTGTACTTTTTTTTTGCCAAAAATCCCCGTTTTCGGATACGGAGGTTCCGGAAAATTTCCAAAAATCGGCATTGTGAAATACCTCCCGTTCCCCTAACTTCTTCAATTTTGACTTTTTTCCCCAACACTAACCCTAAAACCCTAAACGTAAGTTCAGAAATGTTTTGAAATTTTTGTCCGAATCATGATGTCCGTATTTTCCCGCATATTTTGAAAAAAAAAATGTGAAAAAAGTTTAAAATGAAGGAAATAGGGGTGGCGTGGTAAATTAGAAAGGTCGATTTTTGCCAGTTTTTTTACAGATTCGTATTCCCCGTAGCCGAAAAGGCGGGGGCTTGTGTCGAAAAAAAAATTTTTTTAAGGGTGGTATTTTGAGGGAGGAGGATGGGCGGAAGTCTTGCCCTATTTTGCTTGCTTGGCCCTCCAAAAATCTCATATCTTTTCTAGTAAACGCACAAAACCTGAAATGTTGGAGGAGGCGGGTGGCTAATCGATTACTTCGACCCCATTGTTTCACTGGTACTTAATTTATCGACCCCCGAAAGGATGAAAGGCAAAGTCGACCTCGTCGGAATTTGAACTCATAATGTAGCGACGGACGAAATACTGCCAAGCATTTCGTCCAGCGTGCTAACGATTCTTCCAACTCGCTGCCAAAAATCTTATATGGACCCTCAGGCAGCTCCATCGCGTGACTTTCAGAGGCCACCTGCAACTTTTTGTTTCGAGGTCCCATCCGTTCAGTCAAAATTCATAATCAACGCACCTTTTATTCATGGCTATATTTTACTTTATTCTATCTGAAGTTCAATATTTCGCGTTATCCTAAAGAACATCTTTAAAAGTACAAGTTAAATTTATTTAGGTCTATTACAAATTTCAATAAGTAAGTCTTCCAGATACGAATAAAAGAGCACTTTTATAATCCAGACAACTTTCAAAGACAAACACGACGCACTTTTCGCTTTGCAAAATCATCGATCCGTTCAGAATAATGAAGCTGAGAGCTAAGTTCGTGTTCAAAAGATATCATAGACAATCTATAAAGTCTGGTACACGTTTGTGGTACAATGTAAGACTTTTACAAGAACTTTTGCAGGTACAATGTATTGCCATTTTATTTCTTCGGATTTTCAGTTAACATAGATCAGGGGTTCCCAACTGGTGGTTCCCGGACCCCTGGAGCGGGGGGTCGCGCGTAGCCTTGCTAGAAGTAGCTTGGGATAATATTAATTTCAACTCATCAATTATATTTTTTATGATCTGCTGATAGTAGTGGGTTTCAAGCTTTTGGTTAAGGGGTCGCGATTCCAAAAACGTTGGGAACCGCTGACGTAGATAGTTTAATTCTTGTTCAGCATCTTAACCAAAGTAAATAGATGAGTAATCTACGTAGTTTGATCTTATCATGGGGCCCCTCAACTACGAGGACAGCCTGTGACCGCAGGGGTTGCAAGGGCTTATTGACGGCCCTGTCCACAGGAGTCATATGGAACCCAGTTGAGAACCACTGGTCTGGACAGAACTATTTATCTCGTAAGTTATTTCTAACATCATCCTGTGATGCATTTGAGAAGTATCATTGGTGATGTTTCCAGGGATCATCAAGTGTTTCGGGTCTTTCGACATCAGACACCCTAAGCCAGGTGACCAATCCGGGGTCGATGAAGCCCCCACCCCCAGTTTGTGTTACCCAGTTAGCATTACCCCTGTTAGCAATTGCCCTTTAAGGGCTCGCATCTCTTAATCCACAGTTACCTTGAAGCAACCTCTGCTGCCTCGACAGGCCACCTGATGGCCCTCTGTCCACTAGTACTGGCCCTTGTGATGCTCAGCATGTTGTTACGCTTTGCAGAGGGACTGACATGCAAACCCTCTGCATCCCACCTCGATGGGATCGCACCTTGCATGTCACCCATTGCTTTGACATAATTCCACCAGCTCAACATATTTCCTTCTTTTATTCTCGTTAGCCTCTTCGGTGCAGTCCTCCAAGATGTCGAAGAAATCCAACAGAACCACCTACTGTTAAACTGTATCCGGCTCTGTTCCGACTATAAATTAATTCGGTTGCGTATCCCCACCTCCGCTCAAACAAACACTGAAGCAGTCCCTTGTCACGCTTCTGATAACTTACAAAACTATACGCATCCCAGAGTTGGATCCTTTTTTCCACCTTGTTGAAACTATATAAGCGCTCTGGCTCCTTTCTCTTTTTTATTTTTCTCTCTCTCCCACAATAGTCTGGCCAGATTCCTTCAGTCCCCATGTATTCCCCAACCTCGTGAGTGGCTAGGGTGATAGTTTCAAGAGGTAGGGCATATCAAAAACTTAGCATTGTCCGCTTTGGAGACCCAGCATATGGTAACCTCTTCTGCTAACCCTAACTCATTTCCGATCAGGGAGATCTTTTGATCTCCCCATCCTTTGATTCTGAGGTCGAGCACAAAGCGGGTTTTTTGGCCATCGTCCGATCTGCGATAGATGATGAATCGACGTTGCTATCTAGAGAGGAACTGCCGGATACTACTCGTTCTTTTTTACTTTTCTTTTTCTGTTTTTGTTTTTTCCAGTTCTTCAGGGCAGAAATCTATCGAGTGGATTTTGCTTCCACGACTGTAACAACTTGGCAATCTGTTCTGCAACATTAATTTTATTAGCTTTGACTCAGTGCTCATAACAAGGCACAGATCGAGAATGGCCTTGTGGCCCTGATGAGTTATGAGTTACAAAGATTTTCAAGTTCATGCTAACCCTTCTCAATCACATATCATTTATCGTTACTCATGAGCTTATCTCCTATCAGAAGCAACCATAATTACACTTTCCGGCTGGACTCCCAAGCGTGACCAATTGAGACTATGGACATTGTCCAACCATTTCATTCATGCTCTGACCTTTAGGTCTCCTGCTCATTGGCTCAACTAGGAGAATCTATCTTGTGATTCCTTCCTATGACATTCTAACCATATGTCCAAACTGGACACACACACATCCAACCAATTATTTTCTCTGCCCACAATTTCGTGGGATGGTCATGAGGAGGGGAGAGTTTTCCGGTTGGTTTCCCAAGATGACCAAATGAAACAATAGATATTGTCCACCCATCTCATCCTTGATTTACCCTTGGGTCTCCTGTTGGTCGAGTCGACTTGGAGAACCCATCTTGTAATTCTTTCCTCCGACATCTAAATCATATATCGGAACTAGAACCACACGCTCATATCAATCCGTCCTTTCTACCCCAATATTCCTTGGTATGATCACAGGGTTAGATCCTTTAAAAACCTTCTCCATAGGATCCTATCAGAAGCAGCCACCATTACTCTTTCCTGTTACATTTTCCCATCTACGACTAACTATGGATATTATCCACCCGTCTCGTTCTTGGTCTACCCCTGGGTCTCCTGCCGGTTGAATTGGTTTCAAGAATCTTTTGCGATCCTTTCCTGCGACGTTCTGATCACTCGTCTATAGCATTTGGTCGGTACTGCCCTCTCAGTGCAGAGAAGTTAGGACACGACCTGAAGGGACACCCTGATCGCCGAGCTGCGCACCTTGTCAAGTAACGTTATTCAAAGATGCAAGTTTAGAAACGCCGTGGATGAAACTAAACTAAAACCTGTGCGACGTTTCTGCTTGTGGTCACAAATCTAGTTGTTGTTGTTTATTCTTTTACTTGTATCAATCTTTGGTCTGCGGCCATGCTGGGGCACCACCTTTAAAGATTTTGTCGAACAAATCGACTCTAGCACTTTTTTTTTAATAAGGTGTGCTACTTACTTTATCAAGGACTATTACCGTTATGAGGACGTAAATGAACTAACACCGGTTATCAACCGGTGGGGCGGGAGGCAAATACAGACACACACATACACGACGCGTTTCCACATAGTTTCCGTCTATAAAATTCATTCACAAGGCATTGGTCTGCCCAAGGTTATAATAATACAAGACATTTGCCCAAGGTACCGCATAGTGGTACTGAACCTGAAGTCATGGCGTTGCAAAGCATGCCTGCGCCTATATTTATCTTTTACTGCGGCCATGCTGGGGCACCACCTAGAAGGATTTTTCATCGAATATATCGACCCCAGGACTTACTTTTTTTAAAGCCCTGGTACTTATATCGGTTCTTTTGCCGAACCGTTAAGTTACGAGAACGTAAACACACCAGTACCGGTTTTCAAGCGGTGTTGGGGTGGGAAGGGACAAACACAGACACAAAAGACCACACACGTACACAAATAAATAAATATATATATATACGACCGGCTTCTTTCAGTTTCCGTCTACCAAATCCACTCACAGGGCTTTGGTTGGTCCGAGGCTATAATAGAAGGTGCCACGCAGTGTGACTGAACCTGGAACCATGTGGTTGGGCAACAAGCTTGTTACCACAGAGCCTACGCATACGCCTACCCGAAAATGGTTTTGATTTTCGAACCATGTGTATTTCTACAAAAGGCAGGCTTTTTGGTGTTTCCTTATTTCGCCATCACAGAATTCAGAATTCTTTCTCTTGTTTTTCTTTTCTTGCTTTTTCTGGGCATTATTTCGGTGCCTCAACATTATTGCGAATCAAATCGAACTAAATAAAGTTCAAAATGTCAATAAAATCGTATTTGATTGGGTTAGGTTGGGGAGGGAGGGAGTTGGTTGGCGGTGGGAAGAGAATAAAATGAAATGAAATATATTTGCCTTACGAAATAGCTTTAGATGACACAAAAAGATGTAGAAATTACATCCTATTTCTTGTACATCCTTGGAAAATGTCGTTAGCCAAAAGCTAACGGCAACTACGAAATAATAGGATTGTTCAAGCCTACATCCAATAATAATAATAATGATAATCCTTTCTGCTAAAGGCACAAGGCCTGAGATTTTGCGGGGACGGGGCTAGTCGATTAGATCGATCTCAGTATGTAACTGGTACTCAATTTATCGACCCCGAAAGGATGAAAGGCAAAGTTGACCTCGGCGGAATTTGAACTCAGAATGTAACGACAAACGAAATATCGCTACGCATATCGCCTAACGAACTAATGATTCTGCCAGCTAGCCACCTTGATGATAATGATAATAATAATAATAATGATGATGATGATGATGATAGCAGCAGCCCTGATGCAGTAGCTGGTAGTGGATCTTATCGCTTGTCATCTTAACTGATTGGAAGTGTTATCATGTACATTGTTTTGTCTTTGTATAAAAGATGGGCTACAGCAAATATTCTGCTCAATACCACAGATTTGCTTGTCAATTATCTGACCATAACCAGTTGAGCATGTCCCTTAATGGCTGACGATATGTGCATCCCTGATCACGAGCAGAAGTAGTAGGGGTGCATCATAGCCATGTGATGAGAGGAATTCTTTGGGGCTTCGATAATTCACCTTTGGAAACATGGATGTTTTGTTCATCATCCTTAAACAACCCTTATTCAGGGACCTTTTGAGCGGGATGGACTACACGATCTGACGAAAATTCTAACTGGGCCCCACCTTCAAGGTCATTTGCTGTTTATCTTGATATGAGATCACCATGTCGCGCACATATGGTTGTGATGCACGTGTCTGGTGTACCTTTATCAGACGGGTAGTCATGATGGATATACTGGGCTTCGTATATTTGTACCCCAGTGTCACTTTGATGGCATGCACTGCTCTCTCACTCAATAATAATAATAAAAGTATTCATACATTCATCAGTAATAAACGTTGTCACAGGAATTTGCAAATTTCTGGGAATAGGTAAAAAAAAAAGCTAACAAAAGGTATGAAGACGATGAATAAGAAAACATAGCGTGTGGGCAGGAATTTTAGAAACTTGATGTAAATTAGCCACATTAAATAAATAGATAATTACTGAAATTGCACAATAATTAAGCAAAGCAAAGCCTTTGGAACCTGTTCTTCTTCTTGCTAGTTCTGCGACTGTCTGCTACTTTCTCTGTATCTCAAATTACTTCTCTCTCTCTTCCTCTCTCTCTATTCCTCTCTCTCTTCCATTCTCTCTCTCTCTCTCTCTCTCTATTCCTCTCTTGTCCATCAGAGCAGGAAGCTCTTAAGTTGCTCTTACTCTCACAATTGTAAAGACCCTCTTCGGTCATGAATGACCATGGGATTGCATCTAGGAAGTTACCCTCCCAGGCACCAAGTCCGGGCAAGGTTGTTTTAAGGAAGACCAGCAGTCGCCCATACCTACCGGCCTCTCCTCTCCAAGCCACCGATGTTATCCAAGGGAAAGGCAAAGGTCGATACAGCTTGGCACCGTGACGTCGCAACTCATTTCTACAGCTGAGTGAACTGGAGCAACGTGAAATAGAGTGTCTTGCTCAAGAACACAACACAAGTATGGCCTCGTTGTCTCCGGTGAGGGTGGAGGCAGGTGTCATTTGAACTTGTAAGACTATATTGACCCTTTCTGGTCACATGTGTTTGCTCACCTGTTCGCTTTCCACCTGCCCATATTGTGCTATAAAAGTGACAACGAACGGTGCGAAAAAGTGACAACGAAAGGTGCGAAATTGAGCATTAGCGATTGGTTGATAACTGATGAAAAATTAGGGACCTTCTGTGTTTGTCTCCCGTCCGGTTTTACACTCAGTATACGTTATGTGGTATAGCCAGTGAACAGCAATGACGACACCGGTGTGATTTTGAATCTCTTTAACAATTCAAAATAATGAATTTAATTCCTCTTCATTCTACCTCAGTTCATCTAATTGCATTTATTAATCGCTACTTTTCATTTAAAAGAGCCTTTATTTTTATTTGATATTCAATGTGCATTTTCGCTTTTTATCTTCTTACCTTCCCCATGTCTTTTCCACGTGTAGTTTCTATTTTCTTTTTGAAACACAATGTGACCGCGTGTGTACCGTTGGCGATTTTTTTTCCATCCGTCTTCCCTTCTTTGGATCTTTCCTTTTCCTATGTTTCTGACGAAGAGCTCCGCTCGAAACGTTAAACCTTCCTTTCCTTCTTTCCTGAGCGTCCAATAATACTATATTTGTTCCACGTCCTCGCGTTTTCATGTTTGAATTAACTTCATATATATATATATAGATATATATATATATATATATATATATATATATATATATATATATATATAGACACACACATACATCACTCTCAGCGCACCAGGTAGTCATCCATATATTGCCCTGATCTATGTATTGCAGTATGAACCTATGAGCCGATGTGTGGTTCACCGAATCGGCTTGTTACCACTTCCCTCACTCGTTCTTTAAAACCAGACAGAACCTCTTCTATATCTTACTACGTTTAATGATCCTCCGTCAATCGAACAGGAGTTGAATCAATTGCTCTTTTGCGGGCACGCTGCATGGCAGAAGTTTGTCACTTTTTCTCTTTGCCTTTTGTATGGACAATCTGTTGGGCAAAGAGGTACTTGCTTTTGTGACAAACAGTTACCAGGTTTCCTTCTCCGCTTAGTTTTTCTCCAAATGACTTACTCTGTCGCTTGGAAAAATGTGAGCCATGTTGTTTTTTGTTGTTGTCAACAAGGTTGTCATAAGATTCTTTTTTTTTAACGACTGTAAAAAAGTGTTTGTTCTAGTTTGAAATTTTTGGAGACTTTCCTGCTTGGCGAAGACATTTTGTTTACGAACGAAGAAAAAATATATGTATTATTATATATTTTTTTTTTGGCGTTTTTTCGCTAATTAAAATCTTTTCCCCAAACGAAGAATAAAAATGTTGCAAACAATTAATTACCTTTCTAGCTAGAAAGTTAATGATCTTCCTCTGTTTATACTTACCTCCAGCCTCTCTCTCTCAACGGCTACATCACCTCCCACATAATGTCTTCATCGATATGCTTAAATTCACTTCTTCATCACTTCCACCCGCCATTCTAATTCTAATTCACTCCGACTTTCGCTATTATAGCAATTATAATTTTAAAGAAACAAATTAAATATTGTTCATGTATAAAAAGTGGACAAATAATTACTTTCACGTTTTATTATTCAATAACTTTAAATTTTTCAAAAGTTGTTAAATGTTTTAAAGATTTTATAAATTTTGATTTTTCTATAAATATTTGAAAGTCGTTTTCTTTTCTTTTCGCTACTGTTTTCGTTTCTCTTTCATATTTCAGTATATGCTTTGATCTTTCTTTAAAAGTTATGAAAGGACACAGTTGACAATCTTATTCAAAAAGTCGAGATTATAATACACACTCACGCACATACACATTCATGTTTGTTTTTATGTCAAGATATATACAAAATCTATTTAATATTAAAACTGAAGGATTACTGAATACTTTCTAGCGGTGTCCTATATGTATTAAGCTTTTACAAAGAAAAGATTAACAGATGCTTCGCTGTTTCATCTTGCTCGCCAAGACGTGCAGTCTGACGAAGGTAAACGACCTGAAACTTCGAAGAGACTGCCAACCTTTTTGCTTGTAAAAATTCTATTCTTTTATTTGTTTCAGTCATTTGACTGTAGCCATGTTGGAGCAACACCTTTAGGCGAGCAAACCGACCCCAGGACTTATTCTATTGACAAACTGGTAAGTTACGGGGACGTAAACACACCAGCATCGGTTGTCAAACAATGGTGGGGGACTAACACTGGCACACAAACATAAACACACACACACATATATATATATATACGACGGGCTTCTTTCAGTTTTCGTCTACCAAATCCACTCACAAGGCTTTGGTCGGCCCAAGGCTATAGTAGAAGAAACTTGCCCAAGGTGCCACGCAGTGGGACTGAACCCGAATTCATGTGGTTGGTAAGCAAGCTCGTTACGACACAGCCACTCCTGCGCCTATACATATATATATATATACGACGGGCTTCTTTCAGTTTCCGTCTACCAAATCCACTCACAAGGCTTTGGTGGCCCGAGGCTATAGTAGAAGACACCTGCCCAAAGTGTCACGCTGTGGGACTGAACCCAGAACCATGTGGTTGGTAAGCAAGCTACTTACCACACAGCCACTCCTGCGCTCCTATGGAAAGTTTGAAAAAACTGTTTTGGCATCAATCACCATTACACGTGTTTCATTTGATGATAGGAAGCACAGAATTGTACAAGTTGGATAGATATATAAAAAATTTCTTAGAAATTCTTCAGACAGAAAATCAAATAATATTTAATACTATTTGATTCTCTGCTAGAAGAAACACGTCAGCTACTGAGGCCTTGTGGAAAGAAGTAAGGAGGCATCACATGTCCTTTATTGCTGACAACCCCTAAAACTATGACAGTTACAGGAAATTTTGTATGCATAACACTTTGAACTTCAGAAGGGTTTGCACATAACCATCTGTCATTTCTTCTGTTAACTTTTTGATCTTGGTCGAAGTTTTTCTCATTTGAGAAAAACGAAATCACATCTTCTTCTGCTGGGTTTTTCATTTTGTTAAAGAGCCTTTTAGACCTGATGTAGTGATTTTCTTTTGCTTTTTCTGACAATTTAACCTTTCCTCATCATATAAGACTTGTATCTGATGTCTTCGTGGACATCATTTCTGACTGTTCCTTCTGACACATGGAGATCTTTTGCAATTGACCTCATGGACTTTCTTGAATTGGAATCAATGGTCTGTTGAACTTGTTGGATAAATTCAGGTGTTCTGTTGATTTCAGAAGTTTAAATTGCATTTTATGCTTTGATACTGGTGATACGTTTCCATCTTCAGTCTCTAGCTCCGTACAAACTTTGTAGATGAAAGATCTGGCAACTTTTAAAACTCGAGTCATTCCTAAATCGCTATGCTCAGGCTTTATAACTACAATAACAGCATACCTCTTCATTTCTTGAGTAAGCTGAGGGTCTGACATTATTATTTTCTGAAACAAAGATCATACAAAGTTAGCAAAAAATGCAGTAATGACCCCCAAAAAAGGAATGTCCTCAACTACCTTATGCACCCTGTATATATATACATACATACATACATAAATACATATGCATACACACAACGAGCTTCTTTCAGTTTCCATGTACGAAATTTACTCACACTTGCCCAAAATGCCACGCTGTAGGATTGAACCCGGAACCATGTGGTTGGTAAGCAAGCTGTCTTACCACACAGCCATGCTCGCGCCTATGTAGAGATGATTCGTTAATCACTGATTCAGTTTTCACTGTTTTTTATTGTCCCCCTCCTCCCGCCCGTGATAAATGAAGATAGATATATTATCATACTTTTCTCTTTTCCTTTTTTTTTCTTCTACCGTTTCTCTGTAATTCTTCCACCTGTTCCAAACATCAAGCATCATTTGAAAGGCTGACAATTTTCTTGCTCCGAAGAACGGCAGTCAGCTAGAGAACGGTGCTTAGCTGAGCAAGAAGGACTTACTGGTTCTATTGAAATGCTTCTCAGCTGCCGTTGTGAGAAATGTGAAGAATTTGGGGAAGTTAATGGTTTCTTTCTTTTTTTTTTATTTTCATTTTTGAAGAATTTGAAATCAGATAAAAATTACGAAAAAGAGAAAAAGAAAAACCAATATTCTTTTATGTCGTGTCATTAAGTATATCGGATTGGAAACTTCTGGAATGCACCCGGCGTGCACTAATGCGTGTCTGTATATTAGCTTCATGTATGTGTATGTGTGTGTGTATATATATATATATATATATATATATATATATATATATATGCGTGTGTGTGTGTGTGTGCATTTGTGTGTCTGATTGTCTATGTGTATGTATATATTGGTCTGTCTACATATGTATGTGTATTGGTCTGTATATGCGTGCGTGTGTATGTATTGGTCTGTATATGTGTGTCTGTATTTGTATGTGTGTGTTTGTGTATCTGTATATGTGAATGTGTGTGCGTGTCCGTACATTGGTGTATGTATATATGTGTGAGTGTGTGTGTGTTTATATATATATATATATATATATATAACTGTAAATTTATGTATCTATAAATGTGTACACATATCAGTGTGTGTGTATGTCTCTACGCACGTTTGTGTATGAAACTTTAGTGTATACATTATCAGATATATACGTACATAAATACACACACACATATACACCTATACATATACACGTGCGTGTGTGCGCATGTCTGTGCTCTAAGCGTTAACTACAAAGTATTTACCACTAAACTCCAATCTAACGTGTCGTAGAGACATGAATAACGTGATAATGTTTATATTAATCGATAGTGTCCTTTTTATTTTTTACTTCTTTTTCCTTATATTCACATGCAAAAAGAAAAATTCAGCGGAGTTTTTTATAGCCTCTGTATATGATATGTATGTGTGTGTGTGCGTGTATGAGTGTGGATGTATATGTGTGTGTGTGTATATATATATATATATATATATTTGTGTGTGTGTATATATATGTATATATGTGTGTGTTTGTATATATGTATATATAGGGAGAATTCACAAAAGACGAAGACAGGTGGTGTTGACAACAAACAGATGTCTTAGTAGAATGCTTGGGAAGTGAAAAAGTCTTTAACGTTTCGAGCCTACGCTCTTCCACAGAAGCGAACACAGAAAGAAACAAGGAGAGAAAATAAAGAATGTGTAGTGGCTATCGATCTATCATATATATATGTGTGTGTATATATGTATATATATCTGTGTGTGTATGTGCGCGCAAATACGTATACATGTGAATATATAATGTTTGTGTGTATATCGCCATGTTGATTCGCTAGCTTCTGCACGCATTTTTTTTCTCTCCTTGTTTCTTTTCTGTGTATCTTTCTGTTGAAGAGCGTAGGCTCGAAACGTAAAAGACTTGTTTTATTTATATTCCTGAGCGCCATACTAATACAATTATTTGTTTGTATTCCACCTGCCTTCGTTTTTTGTTTATTTTCATAAAGCTTCCCGTTATATATATATATATATATATATATATATATATATATATATATATATATATATATAGCTGAAATTTACAGAAAAACAAAAGATGAAGACAGGTGTACGAACAACAAGCAGGTGTATTAGTTTGACGCTGGGGAAAAATGAAAAAAAGTCTTTAACGTTTCGAGCCTACGCTTATGCACACCCGCTATGTGTGTATGAGATGAGTACATCTCTTTGTGGTAGGAAAGAAACACATAATTCCGGGTGAAGATGATACCTAATTCAATTAACTCTTGAAATGTCTCGGTTTACTAACTTCATGTATCTTAGTTCCAGCCCACGTCTGTACACATTGCAGACGTTCTACCATTGGACCTAAATGAACCTAAGCAATCCCGCGAATTCCTCTAACCATTTTAGAAACTTTATTCTCACCTGAGATGAATATTGTGGACCCAGTATTTACACGCTATTATTCATAGTTTTATGTGCTTCGAGATTCATTGCTCCCCACCCAAGATTATTTCACGTTGTCTCGGAAGTTTAAATATTCTTCTGACGTCACTAACATACAATTCTCGCTGGTAAGGGTGTATGTGTGTGCGCGTACTTTCTTAGATTACTCTACCTTCGGTATTCGAGTACTATTTTCCACACTTTGTTTTGTATTTATGTACTTACTCCTCTGTGTGTGTGTGTGTATTGGGAGGCATGCAGTGGGACTGAACCCAGAACCATGTATTTGAGAAACCAGCTTCTTACCTATTTCTTTACTACCCACAAGGGGCTAAACACAGAGAGGACAAACAAGGACAGAAAATTGAATTAAGTCGATTATATCGAACCCGGTGCGTAACTGGTACTTATTTAATCGACCCCGAAAGGATGAAAGGCAAAGTCGGCCTCGGCGAAATTTGAACTCAGAACGTAACGGCAGACGAAATACCTATTTCTTTACTGCCCACAAGGGGCTAAACACAGAGAGGACAAATGAGGACAGACAAACGGATTAAGTCGAGTATATCGACCCCAGTGCGTAACTGGTACTTATTTAATCGACCCCGAAAGGATGAAAGGTAAAGTCGACCTCGGCGGAATTTGAACTCAGAACGTAGCGGCAGACGAAATACCTATTTCTTTATTGCCCACAAGGGGCTAAACACAGAGGGGACAAACAAGGACAGACATAGGTATTAAGTCGATTACATCGACCCCAGTGCGTAACTGGTACTTAATTTATCGACCCCGAAAGGATGAAAGGCAAAGTCGACCTCGGCGGAATTTGAACTCACAACGTAACACGCTCGGCGTGTTAACGTCTTTGCCAGCTCACCGCCTTACCATGCAGCCACACCTGCGCCTATGCAGGTGATTCATTTATCACGGTTTCAGTTTTCACTGCTTTATTAACCGTGAAAAACAAAATAGAGATTTTGAAAGAAGTTTCTATAAAACTAGATTTTAAGCATTGAATGGCTATGTTGGGGTCCACCAAAATAAAATTGTAATCAGAGGGGTCCTTAGGTAAAACAATTGTTGAGAAACCCCTGCTAGACAGCTAGGTTTCTTTCTCCAGCATTTTACATCGCTCAACCTTCGCAAGTGAATGTGTGAAAAATAAAAATTGCAGTTTTGAAAGAAGTTTCTATAAAACTAGGTTTTAAAGGCATTGAACTGTTATGTGGGTCCACCAGAATAAAATTGTAATCAGAGGGGTCCAAAGGTAAAACAATTGTTGAGAAACCCCTGCTAGACAGCTAGGTTTCTTTCTCCAACATTTTACATCGCTCAACCTTCGCAAGTTAATGTGTGAAAAGCAAAAATAGAAGTTTTGAAAGAAGTTTCTATAAAACTAGGTTTTAAAAGCATAGAATGGTTATGTGGTTCACCAGAATAAAATTGTAATCAGAGGGGCCCATAGGTAAAAAAAAATGGCTGAAAACCCCTGATCTAGTGACTTCAATTGTTGCTCGATAATTTCATGTACTAGTAGCCATAGATACACTATAGACAGATTGTTTTTGAAAGAAAGAATGTAAAAGAAAAAAAATGAGACAGAAGGGTCACCGTTGGAACCCTTTCGAGTTGCTTTGTAGCTAGCTGTATAAGCAGCTCTACCTTCCTCCTCCCCTTTGAAATAGAGAAAAAAAATTAATAAGAAAAAAAACTGTAGAACCTTATGGCAACGTTAAGGCTTCTTTGTTATTCAAGTTGTCACATGTAAATGTATACCTTGTATTTTGAATACCTGTTGGTTCGGATTAATTAAAGGTGTGTCTGTGTGTAATGCAAGATTTGTCTGTGTGTGTGTATGTGTGTGCGCGGATTAAGTCGTGAGTGGTTGATGTGAAAGTAGAGTAGCGCAACGGTGGTAGTACAAGGAGACCTTGGTACTTCCGTATTTTTCTTTCTCACCTTTCCTCTCTTTCTTTTTCTCCGTCCTTCTTTGTTTTTTCTCTTTTTTTCCTCTTTGTCTCTTTCTCTCCTCCTTAGTCTTCTTTCGTCCCCTCTCTCTCTTTCTTCTTTTTCACTTTTCTCTTTCTCTTTTCTTTCCTTTCTCTTCTCTTTCTTCCCTCCTTTATCTTCTCTTTCTTTCTTTCTCTTTATCCCTCTTCCTTTTCACTTTTCTTTTTATCCATCTATTTTTCTTCTCTCTCTCTCTCTTTCTTTCATTCTCGCTCTCTTTTTCTTTTTCTCTCTTTCATTCTCTCTTTCGTCTTCTAATCTCTCTACCTCTCATCTTTCACTTTTATCTCATCTACATCAACACTTTTACACATACAGATTCAAAGAAAAACACACACGTAATTTGTGTGCGCGCGCACACACACACACACACTTTCTTTTTTACACACACGTGTGTAATTATGTATATATATTTTTTTCCAGTTCACGTGCACCAAACGACTGATTATATTGTCCAGTCTGGTTTACTAATCAGGTGTCCTTCGTCTTTTAAGTCACTAAGGGAGATTTAGTTACTATTTCTAGCAAATCCCTCTCTCATTAGTTCGTGTGTGTGTGTGATTTGAGGAAGATTAAGTCGGTATTTATAACGGATCTATCTTGTCGATGTCTCCCTCGTAGATTCACACACATATACACACATATATACAAACACACGCACATACACACATACATACAGTATGGTGTGATTTGGGGGAGAATTGGCAACTATTTCTGTTACATCTAGCCAGATGTCGTGACCCTAATTGGCACAGGAAAATATGAGACATTACCTATTTCTTTACTACCCACAAGGGGCTAAACACAGAGGTGACAAACAAGGACAGACAAACGGATTAAGTCGATTACATTGACCCCAGTGCGTAACTGGTACTTATTTTATCGACGCCCAAAGGATGAAAGGCAAAGTCGACCTCGGCGGAATTTGAACTCGGAACGTAACGGCAGACGAAATTTCGCCCGGCGTGCTAACATTACCGTGTCATTGGAGGTGGGGAGATTTGGCTGCTATTAGTATGAAGCCTAGCTAAATGAACAGGTCTCTTTGGATTGAGTAAACGCAGCTTATAAATTTAAATTATGTATTACAGTTATTCAATCATACATTTAATTGTGTTTATCCTAATGGAACAGCTGTTGAACATGATAATGCATGAACCATGTGTAAAATTTATGCTTTTGTGTTATAATTCTTGAAATGTCGCTCTATGAATTGATTTAGCCGGTGATGTATATACATCCAGGTTGGTCCTAATTTCGTAACATGTTGGAGTTGAACAACCTGTTATTTTTATTGATCTCTAAGTAATCGTGGATTTATCTTTCGATGTTTATTAATGAATTCTCTCTCTCTCTCTCTCTCTCTCTCTCTATCTGTCATAAACGTGGTATTTCTATTTCTTTACTACCCAGAAGGGGACAAACAAGGACAGACAAACGGATTAAGTCGATTATATCGACCTCAGTGCGTAACTGGTACTTATTTAATCGACCCCGAAAGAATGAAAGGCAAAGTCGACCTTAGCGGAATTTGAACTCAGAACGTAACGGCAGACGAAATACCTATTTCTTTACTACCCACAAGGGGTTATACACAGAAGAGACAAACAAGGACACACAAACGGATTAAGTCGATTACATCGACCTCAGTGCGTAACTGGTACTTAATTTATCGACCCCGAAAGAATAAAAGGCAAAGTCGACCTCAGCGGAATTGAACTCAGAACGTAGCGGCAAACGAAATACCGCAAAGCATTTCGACCGGCGTGCTAACGATTCTGCCAGCTCACTGCCTTTCTGTTATAAACTTGGTATTTCGCTGTGTAGATGGTGTCTGTATCTACACACAACTTGGTACATCATGGTACCCAAGCCATAGTCACTTTCCGGTGACGGTTATAGTTTTTCTACTCTTCAGAGCTTACTGGTCTCGTTTCAACTCCACCCGACACCTCTCGTCTCTTCTCCTCCAAAACTTCCCCGTCACCCAAATAATGTCCATCACTCCCTGTTCCGGCCACACTACTCAGCCAATCTTTCCTATCCATAAATGTCATCACCTCTGGAATTCTCTCCCTGCCCCTGAAGTCGTCATATTCCTGTTGTTTATGAACTGGTACTTAATTGCAACTGGTACTTAATTTATCGACCCCGAAAGGATGAAAGGTAAAGTCGGCCTCGACGGAATTTGAACTCAGGACGTAAAGTCGGACGAAATGCCGCTAAGTATTTTCTCCGACGTGCTAATGATTCTGTCAGCACCCCGCCTTAATAATAGTAATAATAATAATAATAGTTTCAAATTTTGCCACAAGGGCAGCGGTTTTTTTGCGGAGGGGAGTGATGAGTCGTTTATATCGACCGCAGTGCATAACTGGTACTTATTTAATCGACTCCGAAAGGATGAAAGGTAAAGTCGACCTCGGCAGAATTTGAACTCAGAACGTAGCGGCGGGCGAAATACCGCTAAGCATTTCATCCAGCGCGCTAACGATTCTGCCAGTTCGCCGCCTTAATAATAATAACGATGATGATGATGGTAAGAAGAAGAAATAAAATTGGTGTTTCAAAACACTCTTCCTACTTTCCTCCTACATTTACCATTCTTCCATCTCAATTTCTTCAATAAATAAAAGTCTTTGTATACAGCACTACTGCATATCATTAACGGCTTTATATTAAAGTAGTTTTGTACACGGCACTATCACATAATTTCTTATACTAGTCTCGTGTACAACACTATTGCATAGCATTAACAGCTTTCTATCAAAATCTTGTATAGAAAAATATTACATGATAGAAAAAAAAAGCCTTCACTTATCACAAATTAGCATCTTTAAATCAATATTAATGAAAATTAGCCGAACAAAAAGTGTTAATAATGATGGTTAAGGATTTTTTCAGTCCCAAAATAGAATTTCGCCGGTGGAATGCCAAAAGTTGCCCCAGGTTAATTGTTAGTGTAATCACTGTATCTTCTCCTTCACCTGTGTATATATGTGTATGTATGTATGTGTGCAGGAATGTGTATGCGTATACGCATAGTCATAGATATGCACATACACATTAATACACACACACATATACATATATACACACACACTACTAGAGGGAAAATAATTGTGAATATAAAGCCTTTGTGTGCGCGCATATATGTGTTGTGTGTGTGTATATGTGTGTATATATATGTGTGTGTGGTGTGTGTATATATATATAGTGTGTATATATATATATATATATATTATGTGTGTGTTGTGTTGTGTGTATATATATATATATGTGTGTGTGTGTGTGTGTGTATATATATATATGTGTGTGTGTGTGTTTGTATATATATATATGTGTGTGTGTGTGTATATATATATATGTGTGTGTGTGTGTATATATATATATGTGCGTGTTTCTGTGTATGTGCACAAATACACACGTTTGAGTGTGTGTATGTATGTGTATATCTACATACATTACGCATATATATATATATATGTGTGTGTGTGTGTGTGTGTGTGTGTATGCCATGTGACATTTTCTATAGTACGAAAATAAAACCTATCAAAAGTTTATTTTTAAATCTTTTTATATCGTTACTATTGTTTTTTGTTTTGTTTGTGTATGTGAGTGTGTGTGTGTGTGTGTGTGTGTGTGTGTGTGTGTGGCTATACGTTCTCTACGAAGTGTTAGTATTTTCCTGGAGAATGGTTCTGTTGATAACTTGGAGTGGTGAAGGTAGCGGAAGGAGAAATTTCTAAAAGGTCACCATTTTAAATGATTCTCTATGTGTGTGTGTGTGTGTGTGTGTGAAAGAAGAGAGAGAGAATCAGTCTGTGTGAAGTTGTGATATTATTGCTGTGCTGAATATTCATGTGTGTGCATATGTTTATATAACTTTACATGCCTGCATCTTTGTGTGTTTGTGTATGTATGAATGTCGGTAGATAGACATATGTATGTTAAATTCTGCGTTTTAACCCCTCTGAATTCACCAACTTGCAACAACTTCTACCACTGCTATCTGATAACACACTCACCAGATTTACAGTGCTCCTGCTCCTTACAGCGAAGAAGAGTGCGATTTTCGTTCCCGCTGATACTTGATAGGTATACTGAGACGTTAGAGAAAGGAGAGTGTGAGTATAAGATTGCAAGTGTTGCACACACGAGAAAGGAGAGTGTGTATAAGATTGCAAGGCAGAAACGTTAGCACGCCGGACTAAATGCTTAGCGGTATTTCGTCTGCTGCTACGTTCTGAGTTTAAATTCCGCCGAGGTTGACTTTGCCTTTCATCCTTTCGGGGTCGATTAAATAAGTACCAGTTACGCACTGGGGTCGATATAATCGACTTAATCCGTTTGTCTGTCCTTGTTTGTCCCCTCTGTGTTTAGCCCCTTGTGGGTAGTAAAGAAATAAGTGTTGCACACACTTTCCTTCCTCTTTCCTTTTCTCGCATGCACGCACGCGTGGGTGAGCGCACACACGCACTCACTCTTTAACTGTCCTCACACAGACGCACACCTCTCCATTATCTAGGTCCCGGTGACACGATCCAAGCTATTGAAATGCCGGTTCTTTGTGTTTAATATTTAATTCTTTCACCAAACTAAATATTAAACCCGAGAAAGCTGTGTTGTATATTTCTAGCTAATTTGCTTATTAATTAACTAATTAGCCAACATCTGGATATTTGCATAACCAATTTATTAAATGTAAGCCACCCAGTTAACTAATTACTGAACAATTTAATTGTGTTACCTGCAACTGACTCTGGCTTCTAGTTGTCGTGGTGCCTACAACTGAATCTGCACACGAGATTCAGACAACTGAGTCGGTTCACAAGTCGAGTCGGTTCACAAATGAGTCGAGTTTAGAGATGAGTCTCTTTTGTAGTGGAGTTGACTCAAAGTTATGATGGCAATTTAGACGTGTTGGCTTATAGCTGAGACTGGTCTAATTTACACGAGTTGACTCACAGTTGAGACTAGATTGATTGCTCCAGTTGGCTCATATCAGGTCGATGGGTTTGTGGTATTTTAGTCACATCACCTTCGCGTACTGAGTTCAAGTCCCGCCATCGTCAGTTTTTTTTTTTTTTTTCCATCATCTTCTGCTTCGGTAAGGAAACTGGATGTAAATTTAGTAGGCCACGCGAAGGACAGGCAGTGTTTATCTATCTGCCGGCTGTAACGAAAGAGGTTGTGTGGTGGACCAGATTGAAAGGGTTGGAGCCTGGGTGGGGGTCAATGCAATCGACTTCCCCAGACCTGCTGGCCTTATGCCAAAATTAAAACCCATTATTATTATTACTAGGGCTGCCGAAGGCGGCGTGCTGGCAAAATCGTTAGCACGCTGGACAAAATGCTTAGCGGTATTTCGTCCGTATTTACGTTTTCAGTTGAAATTCCGTTGAGGTCAACTTTGCCCTTCATCCATTCGGGGGTTGACAAAATAGGTACCAGTTGAGCACTGGGGTCGTTGTAATCGACTTCCCCCGCCCCTTATATTTCAGGCCTTGTGTCTTTAGTAGAAAGGATTATTATTATTATTATTGGGTGAGAGAGCAGTGCATGCCATCAAAGTGACACTGGGGTAAAATATGTGAAGCCCAGTATACCCATCATGACTACCCGTATGATAAGGGTACATCAGGCACATGCATCACAACCATATATGCGCGACATGGTGATCTCATATCAAGATAAACAGCACATGAACTTGCAGGTGGGGCCCGGTTAGAATTTTCTTCTGGTCGAGTAACCCATCCCGCTCAAAAGATCCCTGAATAAGGATTGTTTAAGGATGCTGAACGAAACACCCATGTTTTCAAAGGTGAATTATCCAACCCTCTAAGAATTCCTCTCAACACACGGCTATGATGCTCCCCCACATCTGCTCATGATCAGAGAAGCACATATTGTCAGCCACTAAGGGGCATGCTTAACTGGTTAAGGTCAAACAACTGACAAGTATTTCTGTAGTATTGAGCAGAATATTTGCTGTAGCCCATCTTTTATACCAAGACAAAACAATGTACATGATAACACTTCCAATCAGTTAAGATCAGCAGCCATGAGAGCCACTGTCTGGTACTGCATCAGGGCTTTTATTATTATTATTATTATTGATATTCTATGTTTGACTTTTGCTTTACATTTGTACAAGGTGGCTCCAAGTCTCACCCAGAGACCTCAAGAGACAAGTTGGAAGTTCGTGTTGGTGTTATGCCTAGGGTGCCATATATTTGGTTTTGTACTTAGTGTTGTATTAGTGAATGTCTAAAAACAACATACGAAAATTATGTTTGTTTTAAAACTTGAGATTACAAAGAAAGTATTTTGCGTAGGATATGAACAGTTCCCATGAGCACTAACTTTTGAATTGCTGCCATTTTGGGGTTTCCTGGTATCTGAGTTAGATAACAATCAGCCCCTTTTGCTATCATTCCCAGGGCACCTATGACAACAGGTATTGTTTTAGTCTTCAGGTTCCACATTTTGCTGATTTCTATTTCAAGATCTTTATATTTGCTCAGTTTCTGGTAGGTCTTGACAGATACATTTATATCGATTGGGACAGTCATATCAATGAGGAGGCATGTTCTTTGTCTGAAGTTTTTCAATATGATGTCTGGCCTATTTGCATCTATCTTTCTGTCAGTTTGAATGGGGAAGTTCCAGAGGAGTGAGATGAGGTCATTTTCAAGCACTGGGGGTGGTTTGTGTTCCCATCAGTTTTTTTCATGGGGCAAATCCAGGTTTTTGCAGATTACCCAGTGAATATATTGTGCAGCTCTATCATGCCTGTTGAGATACTCTGTAGGCGCTAGAAGACTGCACTTGGAGACAACATGATCAATGGTTTCATTTTGTTGTTAACATACACGACATGTTGGGCCACTGCCGTTCTTTAATATGTTGGCCTGGTAGTTTCTTGTTGGTAGGCATTGATCTTGAGCTGCTATGATAAACCCTTCTGTTTCAGATTTTAAGCCAGAGGCCATTAGCCATTGATGGGTCAGGGCTTTGTCAACATCTGCATTATTCGCTCTCTTTGGGTATTTGCCATAGAGAGGTTTTTCTTGCCATATTATTATTGCTGCTGCTGCGGCGGCGAACTGGTTGGACGAAATGCTTAGTATTTCGCCCGTCGCTATGTTCTGAATCCAAATAAAACATTTCAAATATGGGCGGAATTACGCAAGAGGACAATCTCTCTCGTCAACTTGACTAAGCTTACAAACTGTGTCAGTTTATGTTGAACTTATTAAGGAAGAAAAACCTTCAATGTTTTCTTTTGTTTGTGTCGTCAAACGATAGTTTTGATAAAAAAGCGGGGACGGAAGGCGGGAAAGAAAGGGAATAAGATAATAGGATGTGGTGAGAGGTGAACACGACGGACAGGTTGCGTGTGGTGGCTAATGATTAGTGCGTGTGTGTGTGTGTGTGTGTTTTTTTTTAAGTATTAGGTCACCGTGTGCCAGTTAGTAAAGTCTGGGCGCTGCCAACTGGCTGTGTAATTTTAACTACCTTTAACAAAAGCTTTGTGTGTGTGTGTGTATGTATATGTTATGTATGGATGGATAGACAGATAGATAGGTAGATACATACATACATACATACATATGCTACGTGTATGAGTAGATGTGTAAGTGTATGTATATATATATATATATATATATATATATATATATGTACAGGTGAGTGAGTGTATGTGTGTATACACTGATTATATTTGTGTGTCCATATATATATATATATGTGTGTGTGTGTGTGTTTACATGCGTAATATGTGTATATGTGTGTGTATGTGTATATTATATATTTGTGTGCGTTTTTGTGTATATACATATATACTGTATATTCACACGTGTGTGTATGTGTACTGATAGTATTTATTCTCCCTTTCTGTCGACGTAAAGCATCGCTGGTTTTTACTTACAACAGCTTTTTGTTTTCTTAAATTTTCTTTTCTGAATGTGTGTGTGTGTGTTACACAGTGAACTGAGAAAACGGAGAAAAGCGTGCTTCAGAGAGAAAACACACACACAAAAAAAAAACACAAACCCGAAACCAACTAACAAACAAAAAATATCAAACACCAGCTTTTTTGGAAACGAGTATTCTGGTAAAGCGTGGACTGTCTCTCCTCTCTCTGTGTGGGTTCAACGGCGGCGTTGTCCTCGTCGACAGCGGTGAAGGTGGTGGGGTGGGTTTTTTTTTTTAAATACACAGAGAATAAAAGAATTTAGCAGAGAAAAGAAAGAGAATGTGAGCAAAGACAATGGCGAAACGAGAAAGTGGTTTTGTTACGAGTTGTCTACTTCAGTTGTGGTTGTTAGTACAACAAATTGACGTTCCCCGTCGACGTATATATATATATATATACTATATAATAATATATATATATATATATATATATATATATATATATGTGTGTGTCTTTATTGTAGTGTTTGTGTATATTGTAGTATATAAGTCATTGTATAGCTTTAGAGAAAGGAGATATACCGTTAAGTGTTAAATGCTAGTCTTTTGTTGTTGGGTGAGTTCAGATACACTCAGCTACGAGTGTGTGTGTATATATATATATATACGTACATACGTACGTACACAAGCGCTTATAGACTGGCTCTCTCACCCCGCATGTATACACATATATACATACACACAGACCTCCCCCACTCTGTACTTAATCACATGTATGCTTAACTCACATAGTAACACCTACGTAGACACGCTCACTCAAAGAGCACACACACATTAAATACACACTCACAGATACATCCGCATACACGCACCCACACACACATACGCGTACACATGTACACAAGCAGACGTATATATAAATCGACTTAAAATACGTCCATTTTCATACTCATTAATCTACTGAAATACACACACACACAGTCGTATGACACACACTTAATGACAGAGGAAGACATTTTCATATACCTATTTCTTTACTACCCACAAGGGGCTAAACACAGAGAGGACAAACAAGGACAGACAAACGGGTCAAGTCGATAATTCGATCCCAGTGCGTAACTGGTACTTATTTATACCCCGAAATGCGGAAGACCTCGGCATTGACAAGAATCGACGACGAGAACAACGTCAAACCGACATAGGCGGCAATTTCGACTCAGCGTCGACCGCATTCGCTCGCGAAATACGTGCTACCGATAAGCATTCCCAGCGGCTACCGATCTGCCCAGCTCGCCAAATCCCGCGGTCGTTTATATACATAAACGTTTACACACACACACATACAGACACCATCACATAATGTGTTATATGAAGCTTGCTTCCCAACCAGGTGCTTCCGGGTTTAGAGTCTCACATCATGGCACCTTGAGCAAGTTTCTTCAATTTATATGGCCTCTGGCCGACCGAAGCTGTGTGAATGGATTTAGTAGGCGGAAACTGAAAGACGCCCGTCGTATAAGATATATATATATGTATGTGTGTGTGTGTCTGTGTTTTGTTTCACCACCCCGCTTGACAAACGGTGTTGGTGTGTTTACGTCCCCCTAACTTTGCGGTTCAGCAAGAAACCGATTTAATTACCAGGCTTAAAAAAAGAGCCCTGGGGTCGATTTATTCGACTAAAAGCCCGTTAAGGCGGTGATCTCTCCAGTATGGCCGCAGTCAAATGACTGAAACAAAAGAATATAAATATGCATATATATATATGTTTGTATATGTATGTATATATATGTTTGTATATGTATGTATATATATGTGTGTATTTGTATGTATATATGTATAAGTGTATATATATATATATGTATATATGTATAAGTATATATGTATATATGTATAAGTATATATGTATATATGTATAAGTATATATGTATATATGTATAAGTATATATGTATATATGTATAAGTATATATATGTATAAGTATAGATATAATATATGTATAAGTATATATATATGTATAATATATATATGTATAAGTATATATATATATATATATATGTATAATATATGTATATATATGTATAAGTATATATATGTATATATGTGTAAGTATATATATATATATATATATAGATATATATATATATATATAATGTACTAGCAGTATCGCCCGGCGTTGCTCGGGTTTGTAAGGGAAATAACTATATAAGCATTTTAGAGAGTTACTTTCCTTATATAATAGCAAAAAATGCATTAAAATGGGAAAAAATGATGGTAATTTTTTTTTAACCGTAGACTCATCGTAGACGCGCGCTAATACCCAGAAGGGCTCGATATAAATGACGACTATAAGATACCCGCTTTTGGTAAACTGCACCGCCAAAATGTTGGAAGAAGTAGTTAGGAATCTAAATCGTAGGAGACAGACACACACACAACTTCAGTTTTATATATAGATATATGTATAAGTATAGTATATATATATATATATATATATATATATATATATATATGTAAGTATATATATATATATAATATATATGTAAGTATATATATATATATATAAGTATATATATATATATATGTATAAGTATATATATATATGTATATAATGTATAAGTATATATATATGTATATATATGTATAAGTATATATATATGTATAAGTATATATATATATATATATGTATACACACACATAATATATATATATATATATATATATTGCTTATTCACACACATATATATATATATATATATATACTTGCTTATTCACTCACATATACACCTTCACTTATACACTCATTTTTTCACACACATATGTACACATACGCTTACACATCCACACTCGTCCTTTCACACACACACACACCTATACACACGCATACAAACACATACCCCCCTACCCCTGCACTACACAGTTAACCACATGAAACACACCGAAACAAACAACACACCCACCACCAACCCCATACACCTTTTCATCCCACCACCACCGCACATCAATTACGACTACCCCACCCCACATCACATTTACATCCTCTCCCCTCCCCCACATCACACAAACATTACAACACCTCCCCCCGCTCCGCCACCTGTTGTATAAATACTATTTGTCATATAACACTAGTATCTCACGGATTTTGAATACAAAACTTGCTTAAAGAGTTTTGTCTAAATTACCGAACGAACACCTTGCTTGTATAATTGTGATAGGAACGTGATGTGTGAATATGTGTATAATATAAAATGTGTTACATATTGACACGGTTGAGTGGTTAACGAAGTTTATTTCGTAACCTTGAGGTTCTGGGTTTGATCGCCCCATACTACATGTAGTGGTTGGCGTTGGGAAGGGCATCCAGCTGTAGAAACAGCCAGATCAGATTGGAGCCTGGTGCAGCCATCTGGCTCGGTAGTTCTCACAGTCAAATCGTCCAACCCATGCCAGCATGGAAAGCGGACGTTAAACGATGATGATGATGTTTTGCTGAACCACTAAGTTACGGGGATGCAAACACATCAACATCAGCCATCAAGTGATGGCTGGTGGACAAACACAGACACAGATACAAACACATATATATATATATAGGGAGAGTTTACGAAAAAAACAATAAAAGACGAAGACAGGTGGTATACAAAACAAACAGATGTATTAGTATAACGCTCAGGAATAGAAACAGTCTTTTACGTTTCGAGCCTACGCTCTTCTGCAGAAAGGGATAGAAAAAACAAGGAGAGAAAAAAATGTGTGTGTAGTGGCTAACGCTCTATCATGGCGATTATATACAAATATATATATATATATATATATATATATATTATATATATATATATTATATATTGTTTGTTCTTGTTTCAGTCATTTGACTGTGGCCATGATCATCATTATCATCATCATCACTATTAACGTTCTGAGTTCAGATACCACTAAGAAGGGGGTGCGATAAAATAAGTACCAAGTGAGTATTGGGGTCAGTGTAATCAACTCAGCCCCTGCCCTGAAATTTCTTGCCTTGTGCTTTCAGGAGAGAGGATTATTATTATTATTTTTATTCTTCTTATTATTATTTTTATTAATTAATTAAGGGGCGAGCTGGCAGAATTGTTACTGCACCAGAGAAAATACTTCGTCCGTCTTCGCATTCTGAGTTCAAATTCCGCCGAGGCCGACTTTGCCTTTCATCCTTTTGGGGTTGATAAATTAAGTACCAGTTACACACTGGGGTCGATGTAATCAACTTAATCCATTCCCCCTAATTTTAAGCTTTGTGCTTCCAGCAGAATAGAAAGAATTAAATATATTATTATTATTATTTATTATCATTATTATAGAGCCCATGCCTTCCACACCCTCAGGGTTGGCACCCTCAACGTTGGCACTCTGAAAGGTAGGTCTGGTGAGATAGTCGAGATGCTTGAACGGAGATGTGTGGATATATGTTGCATGCAAGAAATAAGGTGGAGAGGAGGATCAGCTAGGTTCCTCACAGGCAAGGAACGCAGGTACAAGATTTTCTGGGCAGGGAACACTGACGGGGTTGGTGGCGTGGGTATACTTATCGCTGAGAAATGGGTAGATAAAGTAATGAGGTAATCAGAGTAAGTGACAGAATACTTAAGATTAGATTAGTGCTTCATCATAGTTTAGCAACCATTATATCAGCCTATGCTCCTCAGTCGGGGCTACCCGATGGACAGAAAGACCGATTCTATGACACTCTACTGCAGACTACCTCATTGACGAACGACAGAGACCTTATCTTTGTGGCTGGTGACTTCAATGGTCACGTTGGACGACATGCTGGGGGCTTCCATGGCGTACATGGAGGCTATGGCTATGGCTCCCGCAACGAGGAGGGAACCAGGCTGCTGGAGTTCTGCGATGCAAATAATCTTATGATTTGCAACACTAACTTCAGGAAACCTACCAGCCACCTAGTCACTACCAATCGGGCCAACATACCAGCCAAATTGACTACATCCTTACAAGGCAAAGGGAGAGATGGCTGCTTATAAATGCCAAAACCTTCCCAGGTGAAGAATGTACCCCACAACATAGACTGGTAGTTAGTGACTTTAGGATCAGGACTAGGAGGACAACCAGAAGACGACAAATATGGAGAAGAAGGATCTGGAAGCTTAAAGATCCTGCAAATGGACAGAGATTTAGGGACATATTACTTGAAGCCTCTGACGAAGTAGAAGGGGATAGAGCATCACAGGGGGTAGAAGACAGCTGGACGTTTCTAAGGGACAACCTGCTGAGAGCCACTGACCAGATCTGTGGCTGGTGCAAAGTCCCCTCTCGACCTAGAATAACGTGGTGGTGGAACAATATTGTAGACAGGGCTATTAGAGAAAAGAGACAGGCTTGGAAGGTCTGGAAAAATGGGGGTAGCAGGGAATTGTATCAGACTGCCAAAAGAGAAGCTAGGAGACAGGTTTATTTAGCCAGAGGGGAAGCAGATAAGAAAAAATTTGCCAATGTTCTGCGCCGTGAGGACCAAAGACTGGAGGTGTTTCGTGTTGCAAGACAGTGGTGAGAGAGAATCGTGATGTGGTAGGAGAGAAGTGTGTTCGCATGGAAGATGGTTCACTTGCGCTAAATGAGGATGCAAGAGAGAGGTTTGGAGATGCCACTATGAAAGGTTGCTGAATGAAGAAAATGAATGGGATAAAGAGAGTCTGCCGAATGTTGACCCAACAGAGGGACCAGCTATCGAGTTGATAGTTCTGTGGTAGCTAAGGCAATTAGAAGCATGAAGACAGGGAAAGCCCCAGGCCCATCAGGAATCACTGCAGAGATGCTCAAAATGTCTGGTAGTGTCGGCTATAGCCTAGTCACCCATATAGTTAATCAGGTGATACACAAAGGGGTCATACCCAATGACTGGTGTAGCAGTATAATAGTCAACTGCTACAAAGGTAAAGGTGATGCCCTAGATACAAATAACTACAGAGGTATCAAGCTGTTGGACCAGGTGATGAAGGTTACGGAGAGGGTCATAGCCCAACTAATTAGAGAGAGAGTTAGTTTAGATGAGATGCAGTTTGGGTTTGTGCCAGGGAAAAGTACTACTGATGCTATATTCCTGGTAAGGCAGCTGCAGGAGAAATACCTAGCCAAAGATAAGCCCCTGTACCTGGCTTTTGTTGACATGGAGAAAGCCTTCGACAGGGTCCCCCGATCCCTTATCTGGTGGGCAATGAGGAAAACTAGGGATAGATGAATGGTTAGTGAGAGCTGTGCGGGCCATGTATAGGGACGCCGCTAGTAGGGTGAGGGTTGGAAATGAGTACAGTGAAGAATTCCGGGTAGAGGTAGGGGTCCACCAAGGCTCAGTACTCAGCCCCCTCCTATTTATCATAGTCCTCCAGGCAATAACGGAGGAATTCAAGACAGGATGCCCTTGGAGCTCCTCTATGCTGATGACCTTGCTCTAATTGCTGAGTCGCTATCAGAACTGGAGGAGAAGTTTCAGGTGTGGAAACAAGGATTAGAATCGAAGGGCCTCAGAGTCAATCTAGCTAAAACCAAAGTCGTAATCAGTAGGAAGGTAGACAAATCACAAACACCTTCAGGTAGATGGCCCTGCTCGATCTGTAGAAAAGGTGTAGTAGTAGAAACTCTATAAGATGCACCAAGTGTAAGCTATGGACACATAAGAGATGCAGCAATGTCAAAGGAAGGCTAACTAGGAAGATGGTTTTTGTATGTGGCAGATGCTCAGGAACAATAAACACTGAAAATGCTCTGAGACCAACTTCCGTCACTTTCCAGGGAGAAAAACTAGAAATAGTTGATAGTTTCCGTTACCTAGGTGACCAAGTCAGCAGCGGGGGCGGGTGTGCTGAAAGTGTAACTGCTAGAGTAAGAATAGCTTGGGCAAAGTTCAGAGAGCTCTTACCTCTGCTGGTGACAAAAGGCCTCTCGCACAGAGTGAAAGGCAGACTGTATGATGCGTGTGTACGAACAGCCATGCTACATGGCAGTGAAACATGGGCCGTGACTGCTGAGGATATGCGTAAGCTCGCTAGAAATGAAGCCAGTATGCTCCGATGGATGTGTAATGCCGTGTACTCACACTCGGCAGAGTGTAAGTACCTTGAGAGAAAAGCTGGACCTAAGAAGCATCAGTTGTGGTGTGCAAGAGAGACGTTTGCGCTGGTATGGTCATGTGGCGAGAATGGATGAAGATAGTTGTGTGAAAAAGTGCCACACCCTAGCGGTTGAGGGAACCTGTGGAAGAGGCAGACCCAGGAAAACCTGGGACGAGGTGGTGAAGCACGACCTTCGAACTTTAGGTCTCACTGAGGAAATGACTAGAGACCGAGACCTCTGGAAGTGTGCTGTGCGCGAGAAGACCCGGCAGGACAAGTGAGTCCACAACCCGTGGCCTTCTACATGGGATGGAGCCAGCCTACGTATGCATACCTTCCCTTCTTGGGACACAAAACTCTACTTGTGAAGACGTGTTGAGGCAAGTGAGGATCAGAATCGAAATCGATCAATGGAAATTGCGGATGTGCTACCAGTGCCGGTGGCATGTCGAAACTCTGCTTGTGAAGACCCATTGAGGCAAGTGAGGATCAGAATCGAAATCGATCAATGGAAATCGATCAATGGAAATTGCAGATGTGTTACCAGTGCCGGTGGCATGTAAGAGAACTTTCCGTTTCGCGACCGTTGCCAGCACCGCCCCGTTTCGTGTCCGTTGCCAGCCTCGCCTGGCCCTCGTGCCGGTGGCACATAAAAAGCACCATCCGTTCGTGGCCGTTTGCCAGCTCTGTCTGGCACCAGTGCGGGTGGCACGTAAAAAGCACCCACTACACTCACGGAGTGGTTGGCGTTAGGAAGGGCATCCAGCCGTAGAAACACTGCCAGATTTGACTGGGCCTGATGAAGCCTTCTGGCTTCACAGACCCCAGTAGAACCGTCCAACCCATGCTAGCATGGAAAACGGACGCTAAATGATGATGATGATTTATTATTATAATAATTATTATTATTATTATTTTTATTATTCAGGCAGTGACCTGGCAGAATCATTAGCATGCCTGGTGATATGCTTAGCAACATTTTGTCCATGTTCACGTTCTGAGTTCAAATTCCATCAAAGGTGACTTTGCCTTTCGTCCTTTCAGGATTGACTAAATAAGTACCAGCGGTGTTCTGGGAGTTGATGTGATCGACCGGTCCCCATCACCCCAAATTTCAGGCCTTGTGCCCACAACAGGAAGGATTATCATCATCATCATCATCATCATTATTATTATTACTCAGGCAGCAAATTGGCAGAAATGTTAGCCTGCTTGGCTGCATGTCATCTGTGTTGACATAACAAGTTCAAATTCCGCTGAAGTCAGCTTTGCTTTTATCTATTCAAGGTCAATGAAATTAATACCAGTTGAGCACCAGGATTAGTGTAATCGACTAGACCCGTCACACCCCCCAATTCAGATCTTATGCCTATAGTAGAATGATTATTATTATTATTTTGTATTATTATTATTATTATTATATTAATCTATGTTTGACTTTTGCTTTACATTGACAAGTTGGCTACAAGTCTCACCCAGAGACCTCAAGAGAAAACAAGTTGGAAGTTTATGTGGTGTTTATGCCTAGGGTTTCATATATTGTTTTGTACTAGTGTTGTACTAGTGAATGCCTAAAAAAACCATACGAAAATTATGTTTGTTTTAAAACTTGAGATTACATAAAGTATTTTGCGTAGGGTATGAGGATATTATTATTATTATTATTATTATTGTCAAGATATTTACTGCAGTAAAAGCATTAAAAAGCTAACCAAGAAATATGAACAACCATTTAAAAAAAATTTAAATATGAAATTTATAAAAAAAAAGATGCATAAAAAATATATAAAAATACAAATATTGTTAATTCTAGAACAACAAAATTCACTGCCCCACCCAGCCTCCCTCTGCCACTGAAAAAAAGAAATATAATAAAGATTAATCAATAAGTTCAAGTAGGCAAAACCAATCCAGGTTAAACAGAAGAAAGGAAAGAAGGTTTCGGTTGGAATTAAGTTTCAAAGAACGGCAAAGGATTTTGTCACGTTTTGACTTGGCCTAAAAAATTATTGATTTAATAGTTTAAAATTCTGGTTGGTATATAAGGGACAGGAAGCTAAGTAAGCTGGTAGAATGCGTTAGCTTTGTGGGATTAAGTGCTTTTTTTTTATCTTTTGTTTTTTTATTTGTTTCAGTCATTAGACTGCGGCCATGCTGGGGCACCGCCATGAAGGGTTTTAGTCGAACAAATTGGGCCCCAGTGCTTTTTTTTCTTTTTTTGTTTTGAAGCCTAGTATTTATGTGTGTATATGTACATTATAGATTTTCCAGATTTGGTTTGAAAATTTAGGTTAAGAGTACATGTATCTATGGAATACTCGACCTCTTATTTATATATATATATATATATATAATATGGTGGTGCATCAGCATGGCCGCAGCTCTGAGCTGAAACTTAAAAATATATATATATATGTGTGTGTGTGTATGTGTGTCTTTTTTGCTGAACCGCTAAGTTACAGAGATATAAACACATCAACACTGATTGACAAGTGACAGTGGAGATGGGGACAAACGCAGACACAGACATTTGCTCAAGGTGCCACGCAGTGGGACTGAACCTGGAACCATGCGGTTGAGAAGCAAGTTTCTTATTTCTTTATTGTCCACAAGGGGCTAAACACAGAGGGTCAAACAAGAACAGACGAACGGATTAAGTCGATTACATCGACCCCAGTGCGTAACTGGTACTTTATTTATCAACCCCGGAAGGATGAAAGGCAAAGTCGACCTCGGCTGAATTTGAACTCAGAATGTAACATTTCTGCCAGCTCACCACGTGGTTAAAAGCAAGCTTCTTACCACGCAGCCATACCTGTTGTGATCTCACTCACTTATACATCATGGTAACTAGTTTGTGGCCTTAAGGGTTCTGGGGCTTATGAAAAAATGAGAGGTAGGGTCATTAGAGTAGAGGATAGAATGGTTCTTTTTTGTGGTAGCTGTTTGGTTCGCTGTGTTCTGAGTTCAAATCCTGCTGAGGTCAATTTCATCTTTTAACCCTTTTGATTGTGTGGGTGTGGGTGGGTGTTTGATAAGATAAATAAAATGTGACAGTGAAGTACTGGGTTTGTTTTCTTTTTTTTGCCTCTATGCATCCTCTCTCTCTCTCTTTGAATTTTCACTCTCTCTTCTTCTCTCTCTCTTCTCTTCTCCCTGTCTTCCTCTTCTTCTTCTCCTCCACATGCCCTCCTTCCCACCCTCTCCCATCTTCCTCCACCCTTCCCTCAACTTCTCTTCCTACCCCTCTCCCCTACCCCCAAAGTTAATGTCCTTGCTCTTCTGTGTCATGTAATGCTGACTCAGCCTGAGAATTGTGTTAAAGGAAACATGTGGCTGTGAAATACTCAACCAGTTACAGGTGTGCATGTGTCTGTATATATATATATATATATATAATATATATATATATATAAATAAATGTATGTATGTGTGTGTGTGTGTGTGTAAAAAGCGTGTTTTCAAATCCACTGCATGGCACCTTGGGTAATTATCTTCTCGCATAGCCTTGGCCCGTCCTGTGTTTGCATAACCATTTAATGTCTGTCAGCATATTGATCATGCTCCATACCGGCATGTGTGTGTGTATATGTATGTATATATATATATATATATATATATATATATATATATATGTATGTATGTGCATATGTGCATATAGATATGTGTGTGCATGTATGTGCATATAGACGTGTGTGTGCATGTATGTGCATATATGTGCGTATGTATGTCTGTGTATATGTGCATGCTTTTGTGTATATATGTATGTGCATATATGTGAGTGTGTGAGTGTGTGCACGTATGTGTGTGTGTGTATGTGAGTGTGCACATATGTGTGTGCATATATATATGCGTGTGTGTGTGTGTTAATCTTTGTGTTTGTCTGCCCTACTGATTGAGAACTATTGTTGGTTTGTTTACATCCTCGTGACTGCACAGTTCAGCAAAAGAGACCGATTGAGTAACATACTTTAAAAAATAATATAAGTAGCACCACCACTGCCACTATCACCATGACGACCACCACTTTCACTACCACCACCACCACCACCACTACCATCACCACCTCCATCTGACATCCTTGGGTGACTTTAGCACTATTGGCTTTGTTGTCTCAGAGAAACAGGTGACTGGGTAGTCTGTTTTCCCACTGATCCCCCCCACACACACACTGTACCCCATTCAGTATTTCCTTCTGTTGTAACATGTGCTTGTTGGTGTTCTCTTTGTTGTGTCCACTCCACCCCTAATAACACGCCCACTCACACACACACACATGCCACCTGTCTCACAAACCCTGGTAAAACAAACCAGAAATAAAAGGACCTGTCTACCCACCTGATCCAGCCTCTCTCTCTATTGAGTCATAATGGAAGTAAAGTAAATGAAAGACAATATGAGCTCTACCGCCTCCTCCTCCTCCTCCAACACCACCACCACCACCACCACCATCATCATCATCACCACCACAACCACTGCCACCATTACCACCCCCACCATCATCATCATCATCACCACAACCACTGCCACCACCACCATCATCAGCACAGCTACTGTCACCACCACCACCATCATCATCACCACAATTGCAGTAACCACCACCACTACCATCATCATCATCATCACCACAACCACCACCACCACCACCACCATCATCATCATCATCACCACCATCAATTGTAATTTATTTAAACCCTAGTCATGTAAAAGTGATAGTAACATTGGTTTTGGCAATTGCTTGGTAAACAGATGTTCAACTTTGCCTCCGAGGTCGACTTTGCCTTTCATCCTTTCGGGGTCGATAAATTAAGTACCAGTTACGCACTGGGGTCGATGTAATCAACTTAATCCCTTTGTCTGTCCTTGTTTGTCCCCTCTGTGTTTAGCCCCTTGTGGGTAGTAAAGAAATATAACTTGGTAACTAGGTGAATAGTTTGCTTGGTAATTAACTATTTCGTTAGTTTCACTTGGCAACTAGGTAAATAGCTAAATAGTCTCACATGGTCACTGGCTAAGTAATTTAACTTGGTAACTAGATATACATAGTTTCACTTGGTAAATTAGTAAATTGGTTCACTTGGTCACTAGCTAGTTTCATTTGGTCATCAGCATGTATAATCCTACTTGTTAAATAGCTAAACAGTTTTCACTAGATCCACTGTTAGTTTTACTTGGTAAATTGCCAAATATTGGGTTGTCCAGAAAGTTCGTGCCAATTTATAGTAGCTTACCTTTCGACTTATTTTAGAACAAAAAAAATTAAATATTTTGCATTTTATGCATAGTAATCAGAGTAACCTTCATAATTTTATTGAATTAGTTGTATATTTTACCATAAAAGGAAAATGTTGCTATTGATCAATTTTATTCAAGGTAGGTACTACCTGCCTTGTCTACCTTGGCGGCACGTCTGTGTATCACTCGGTGAATAGCCTGCATGGTAACAAATAGATAACTAGTTAGATATCTACTTGTTAATTATGTGAAATAGTTAACTCGTTAAATAAATAGTCTTTTTGGTGACTCAGTAATTAGTTCATTTGGTAAGTAGGTGAAGGACAGAAAGTAGTTTATTTCTGGTCTTACATTAGTCAGTATTGCTGTTACTGTAGTGATGGTCATGGTTGAACAGCCTCGCAATATAATACAGTTGCTTCCTCTTCATTAAATTATATCAGCAGCCTAGTTCACAATTTAAGCTTTCTTACCAGTCTTCTGTGACTGCTCACCTGTGTTTCAATGTTTCCAGCGTTGTGAGAAGAACAGGTACACATTTGTACCTGGATTATTATTACTCAGGCAATTTGGTAACCGAGGGACCTGGCTTTTGCTGGGCTATAGAAAATTCCGGATCAGATGAACTGATTTTTAACCGTTTAGCATTCAACCCAGCCATGTCCAACCTAATTATTCTACTGGTTTATTTTTGTTTAAACTGGCCGGATTTGGCCTCTTTTACCTAGCCTGCAAAGTCATTCTAAAAATAAACAATCCCAACCTAGAAATTTTGATGTTATGAGATGATGTATGGTTAATTCAAAACAATAGGCGCAGGAGTGGCTGTGTGGTAAGTAGCTTGCTTACCAACCACATGGTTCCGGGTTCAGTCCCACTGCATGGCACCTTGGGCAAGTGTCTTCTACTATAGCCTCGGGGCCGACCAAAGCCTTGTGAGTGGATTTGGTAGACGGAAACTGAAAGAAGCCCATCGTATATATGTATATATATATATATGTGTGTGTGTGTCTGTGTTTGTCCTCCTAGCATTGCTTGATAACCGATGCTGGTGTGTTTATGTCCCCGTCACTTAGAGGTTCGGCAAAAGAGACCGATAGAATAAGTACTGGGCTTACAAAGAATAAGTCCCGGGGTCGAGTTGCTCGACTAAAGGCAGTGCTCCAGCATGGCCGCAGTCAAATGACTGAAACAAGTAAAAGAGTAAGAGTAAGAGTAATGCGAATAAGAAAGCAGTACATTTGACAGAGTAATATGAATGTTTAAAAGGTTAAGAAACCCCTCAAAGAACCCCTTATATAACCATATATGTACATTTTAACACACACACACACACACATTCATATATATAGAGCAAATAAAAGACAAAAGATGGAATATACGAGAATTTATTATTAATCACGACAGCTGTTTCGACACATCAAGCATCGATTCCTCTTGGGTGGGACACTCAACAACTGGTTCAGGAGCATCCGGTGGTGCAGATGTTTCTCGTCGGGTGATAAATAAATACAACTCGTTAAAATGACTGTTCTGCAATGTAACTTTCCGTTTTGTAGAGAGACAAGCAAAGTTGCCAGACAAAGGAAATATCTTCATTTATTTAGAAGATCAAAAATAAAATCACAAACAGCAAAGAGAGAAACGAACGTGCAAATCCAGCGAGAAAAATCATGATTAATAATACATTCTCGTTTATTCCATCTTCTGTCTTTTGTTTGCCTAATGCCGAGTGATCACTGTGAGAGAGTGACCATGCTTTACCTGTAAGCTACCAGGTGTAAAACATTCGTTTTAGAAAATCATTTTTAAATCTCACAACGTGAGATATTCAGCAACAGTACTGGGGTTGATTTGTTGATTTGTTAATTTTTGCCTTCCATCTTTTGGGGCCAATAAAACAAATATGAGTTGAACGTTGGGATCGTTGTAATCAATCAGTGTAAAAACCCATGTCATTTGCGCACGTGTGTAATTTACACAGGTGATTTTCAGGATAAAATTTGTAAAAAAAAAAGTTTCTAAAATTTGCTCCCAAAAGCAGTGTTCTAGCATGGCCACGGACATGTCTGAAAGAAGTAAAAGATATGCCTGCACACACACTTATGCATGCATGCACAAATTTACAATCAAAAGATAGAAGTACTTAGTACATAATGTAGAGTATATATAAACCCCTATACCCTTTTCCTTGTCATTATTTCTGAATGTGTGTAGGAGGCAAGTTGGCAGAATTGTTAGCACATTGGACAAAATTTTAGCAGTATTTCTAGTAACTCTTTGCATTTTGAGTTCAAATTCTGCCAAGGTCAACTTTGCCTTTCATACTTTTGGGAGTCAATAAAATAACTACCAGTTGAACATTGGGGTTGATGTGATCAACCCATCCCTAAAATTGCTGGCCTTGTGCCAAAACTGGATGCCAATTAAGGTGATGAGCTGGCAGAATCGTTAGCATGTTGGACAAAATGCTTTGCAAAATTTCTTTTTGCTCTCTGTGTTCCAAGTTCAAATTCTGCCAAGACTGATTTTTACCTTCAATCTCTTGGGGCCAATAAAACAAATATGAGTTGAACATTGGGATCATTGTAATCAATCACTGTAAAAACCCATGTCATTTGCGCACCTATGTAATTTACACAGGTGATTTTCAGGATAAAATTTGTAAAACAAAAAAAGCTTCTACTCATGTAAAATTTGCACCCTAAAGTTTTCAGAATTGCCAATATGGCCAGCAGGGGAAAAAGGTTTTCAATTTAGTTGTATTTAGCATAATGTCACTTGCTTATGTTTAGATTTTATTAAATTTTCATTAAATAAAAATAATTTGTTTAACAAGTATCACGTTGAAAGCTATTAAATTACAAAGTGTTTATGTTGTTTATCATAAACTTTATTTTACATTTCTTGCCCACAAGAGATTATGTCTGTTCTTTAGCATACTGCTTGTATGTCTTCTCAAATCACGATCACAGGAGATGTTGTTGATAAGAATTATCAACAAAAACAAAGCTGATAAATATGCACAGGTGTTGCAAATTAAGCTTAATTACCAATCAACATTAATGGCTTTAGTAAATTTATACAGAAAAAATAAACATTATACCTATTTCTTTATTACCCACAAGGGGCTAAACATAGAGGGGACAAACAAGGACAGACATAGGTATTAAGTCGATTACATCGACCCCAGTGTGTAACTGGTACTTAATTTATCGAACCCGAAAGGATGAAAGGCAAAGTCGACCTTGGCGGAATTTGAACTCAGAACGTAACGGCAAACGAAATACCTATTTCTTTATTACCCACGAGGGGCTAAACATAGAGGGGACAAACAAGGACAGACATAGGTATTAAGTCGATTACATCGACCCCAGTGCGTAACTGGTACTTATTTTATCGACCCTGAAAGGATGAAAGGCAAAGTCGACCTTGGCGGAATTTGAACTCAGAACGTAGCGGCAGACGAAACACCTATTTCTGTACTACCCAGAAGGGGCTAAACATAGAGGGGACAAACAAGGACAGACATAGGCATTAAGTCGATTACATCGACCCCCAGTGCGTAACTGGTACTTAATTTATCGACCCCGAAAGGATGAAAGGCAAAGTCGACCTCGGCGGAATTTGAACTCAGAATGTAACAGCAGACGAAATACTGCCAAGCATTTCGCCCGGCTTGCTAACGTTTCTGCCAGCTCGCCACCTGTTTAGAAAAAGTAAACATTATGCCATCCAGTATAAATAAAAGTCAACTTCATTATATTTAAGCCCTTAATTTTTTCTGTAAAAACCTATTCTGACATTAAATGAGTCAACTTCCAGTACAAATGTTTACATTTTGCACATCTTTTTTCAGCAAAACAAATTCTCTAAAAAAATTCTGGAAACAGTCGACTCAGGTAATTTATGCACCCCTAAAGTTTATTTTTATTTTTGTGCAAAACAATGCATAAATTACATGGGTTTTTACGAGTCTCCTTCACTAAAACTTCTGGTTTTGTGCCAAAACTGGAAACCATTTAAGCCTTTTGATACCAACCCGGTCAAAACCACCTCTGGCTCTGTAGTATAAATGTCTTGTTTTCATAAGTTTAGAATCAAAATCTTCCACCAAACCTTAGTCACAATTTATGTTCCTAACACTAGCTTTGATGATAACTAAGTTATTTTATTAAATTCTTTGTTATATTTAAAATTAATTGAAAGAAACAGAGCATCTCAAAATAAATACGGTAACGAAAGGGTTAAGGAAGTGAGTTGGCAGAGTCATTAGCATGTTGGACAAAATGCTTAGTGACAATTCTTGTAACTCTTTGCATTTTGAGTTCAAAATCTACCAAAGTCAGCTTTGCTTTTCATCCTTTTTTGGCCAATGAAATAAGTACCAGTTGAACACTGGAGTTGATTTAACTTGCCCACCTCCTCTAAAACTTGTGGCTTTGTGCCAAAACTGGGAACCATTTCAGGAAAGGAGCTGGTATCATTGTTAACATGTCGGACAAAATACTCAGCAGCATTTCTTCAGGGTCTTTGGGTTGATAAAATAAGTACCAGTTGAGCATTGGGGTCCATGTAATCAACTACCCAACTCCTCAAAGTTCCTGGTCTTGTGCTAAATTCGTTTCTACTCTAAGCACAAACCCAAAATTTTTGGGGAGGGGGCCAGTCGATTAGATCAACCCCAGTATGCAACTGGTACTTAATTTATTGACCCCGAGAGGATGAAAGGCAAAGTTGACCTCGACAGAATTTAAGCACAGAACATAAAGACAGACGAAATAGTGCTAAGCATTTCGCCTGGTCTGCTAGCGTTTCTGCCAGATCGCTGCCATGTGCTAAATTAAGAAAGGATTATTTCTCTCTGTGTAGCATTAGAGTAGTGGTTCCTAACTTGTGGTCCGCGGACCCCTGGTGGTCCACAAAAGTAGTATGGGGGTGGGGTCCACAAACATGTTTCAATATCCTGGGATCATTGGGAAAACTCATTTAAATAAAAGGGGTCCTTGGTAGGGAAAAGTCTAAGAACCACTGATGTAGAGGCTTGTTGTGTTTTTGTTAGTAACAGTAAAGTAGATTAGTACTGATGGTAATGGTTATGATTGTGATGCTGGTGTTAAGGTCAGTAGTGGTTTTAATGATGGTGGTTGTGATGATGGTAATACTGTTGTTAGTAATGCTGATGCTGAAAGGTGGCGAGCTGGCAGAATTGTTAGCAAGCCGGTCGAAATGCTTAGCGGTATTTCGTCTGTCATTACATTCTGAGTTCAAATTTCACTGAGGTCGACTTTGCCTTTTATCCTTTCAGGAGTCGATAAATTAAGTACCAGTTGCATACTGATGTCAATCTAATCAACTGGCCCCCCTCCCCCAAAATTTCAGGCCTTGTCCCTTCAGTAGAAAAGAATAATGCCGGTGATGATGATAGTGATGATTGTTGCTTTCATAGCAGGATGGTGGCCCATGATGATGGTGATGATGATGATGAGGGTGATGATGATGATGAGGGTGATGGGGATGATGATGATGATGAATTTGTTGGAAGTACTAGAATGTAAAATTGGCTCCAGCAGTAGTAGAAGTAATTGTATAAGTGGCAGCAGTGGTGGTGGTGTTATTGTAGTAGCAGTAGTAGAGGCGGTAGTAATAGTGGTCATGGTGATAGTGCTGGCTCACAATAAAACTGTTTGGCTTTCATTGTTCATATTGTTGTCGTTGTTGTTATTGTTTCCTTAACAATGTAGAGCAGATCACAAGAACTGCTCCTGATCACTCATGTGTCACATGGTACAAACACACACACACACACGTGTGCATGTACACACACATACACACACCATATGTTACACACTGAAGAGCATTTATTATTTATTCAGTCTTTTAAAATATTTATATCTTTATATATATACATATTCCGCTTGTTCGTTATTTTTGTTCATTAATTTGAATTAATTGTTCATTTGAATTGAATACACACACACACATGCATCCTTTTTTCAAAAATATGTATATATATTTACATTATATATGCAGGAGTGGCTGTGTGGTAAGTAGCTTGCTTACCAACCACATGGTTCTTGGTTCAGTCCCACTGCGTGGCACCTTGGGCAAGTGTCTTCTATAATGTCTATAGCCTAGGGTCAACCAAAGCCTTGTGAGTGGATTTGGTAGATGGAAACCGAAAGAAGCCTGTTCTACATATATATATATATATATATATGTTTGTGTTTGTCCCCACCAACATCGCTTGACAACCGATGCTGGTGTGTTTATGTCCCCGTAACTTAGCAGTTCAGCAAAAGAGACTGATAGAATAAGTACTAGGCTTACAAAGAATAAGACCTGGGGTCGATTTGCTCGACTAAAAACTGTGGCCACAGTCAAATGACTGAAACAAGTAAAAGAGTAAAAGAGTATATATATTCATACATACACATATGCATATCTGTGTGTGTGTGCATGTGTGTATATACATCATCACCATTATCATCATGCTGGCATGGGTTGGATGGCTTGATCAGGGCTGCCAAGCTGAGGGGCCGCACCAGACTCCAGTCTAATTTGGCAGGGTTTTCTATGCTCTTCCTAACATCAACCACTCCGTGACTGTAATGGGTGCTTTTGTGTGCCACCAGTAAAAGGTGCCATTTGCATGACACCAGTATCTTCCACAACAATGAATTCAGTTGCCTAGATGGGGTTTTTTCTGAAGCACAGCATTTTGCCGAAACCCTTGGTCTTATATGTGTGTGTGTGTGTGTATGTGTTTGTGTGTGTGTGTGTATTTTACTGAAAATAAAGTGAATTTCAAACATGGGATAGGTGTGAAAACAGCCTAGAAAATTTGGTAAATATCCCTAGAAGACAGAAAGAAAGAATTGCCAGCAGGCAGCTACAGAGAACTGAATCCTGTATCTCTCAGATCTCAGAAATTATACAAGATTCTTCTTTAATCCTTGTTTTCCTATACGTATATATATATATAGGCGCAGGAGTGGCTGTGTGGTAAGTAGCTTGTTTACCAACCACATGGTTCCGGGTTCAGTCCCACTGCGTGGCACCTTGAGCAAGTGTCTTCTACTATAGCCTCGGGCCGACCAAAGCCTTGTGAGTGGATTTGGTAGATGGAAACTGTAAGAAGCCCATCGTATATATGTATATATATATGCGTGCTTGTATGTTTGTGTGTCTGTGTTTGTCCCCCTAGCATTGCTTGACAACCGATGCTGGTGTGTTCGGCAAAAGAGACCGATAGAATAAGTACTGGGCTTACAAAGTATAACTCCTGGGGTCGAGTTGCTCGATTAAAAGGCGGTGCTCCAGCATGGCCACAGTCAAATGACTGAAACACGTAAAAGAGTATATATATTCATACATATATGCATGTCTGTGTGTGTGCATGTGTGTATATACATCACCATCATCATCATTTAATGTCCGTTGTCCATGCTGGCATGGGCTGGATGGTTTGATCAGGGCTGGCATGGCTTAGGGCTGCACCAGACTCCAGTCTAATTTGGCATGGTTTTCTATGGGTGCTTTTGTGTATATATATGCATATGTGGGCACAGGACATTGTTAGATAAGACAATGCCTAAATAAAAGACAGGATGGCCACAGTTGGAGTATCAGTGATTATAAATCTACGCTATAAGGACAACTGACCCAGGGTTAAACTAGGTTACTCTCTCTCTCTCTCTCTCTCTCTCTCTCTCTCTTCGTCTTTCTCACGGAGCTTGTTACTGTGTGTGTGTATATGTGTGTTTGTATGTAGCAAGGGAACATCTGTTACATAATGTGTGTGTGAGACTGTGTGGGTGTGAATTGTAGTGTGTCTGTGTTTGTATGTGAATGTGTATGTGTGGTTGGTTGTGTGTATGGCTGTATATGTTAGTGTGCCTTTGTTTGTTTGTGTGCATATATATATATGTATATATATATGCATATGTGTGCGTGTGGGTGCGGTTATGAGTGTCAAGAGAGATTCTCTGTATGACAGATGTCTGTGCCATACAGATGTCTTTGTGGGCGTTTTTGTTGCTGTCATCATCATCATTGTCATCATTTTAGTATCTGCTTTCCCATGCTTTGCATGGATCAAATGAATTTCATCAAACTAGGTTTTTCTGAACCTGGGTACTCTCCCTGTCACCAACCCTCACCTATTTCCAAGCAAACTAATATTTCATCATGAGCAGTTAAGTTCTCATGGAAGACTGGAAATAAATCACCCTGCTTGTATGACGGTGGCACTCATTTACAACCATTATCATTTTCATTTTATCTAGCTTCAGCTCACGAATGCTTTTTAGCAATTGACATTTGGTGCATGAGAGAGTTTGATGCAGCTGCCCTCATCTGCCCCTCCTGCCGTGAAGTTGGTTCATCTGTGACACCTGACAGGAAGAGATCAAGTTTTATTTTAAAGACATCTGCATCCACCCCATGCAGGTCTCTCAGGTCCTTCGGGATGATATTGAAGAGCTGTGGACCTCTGAAGCCCAGGCTATCACAGTATCTTGTCCTACATCTTGATGGCAAATTTGGAGTCCTTGGCACTATGCAGTGGCGCCCAGTTCTAGCATTTGTGTAACTCTCAATGCCAAAGTTTGGGACAAGTCCCTCCAGGATCTTCCAGATGTATATTATGACATATTATGTGGTATTTAGGCACAAGTGTGGCTGTGTGGTAAGAAATTTGCTTCACAACTGAATGGTTCCAGGTTCATTCCCATTGCGTAACACCTTGGACAAATATCTTCTGCTATATCCTTGTGGATTTGGCAGATGGAAACTGAAAGAAGCCTGTTATATATAAATATATGTATATATAGGTGCAGGAGTGGAAGGGACTAGTCAACTACATCGACCCCCATACTGTTTCTCTGGTATTTAATTTGTCGACTTCGGCGTAATTTGAACTCAGAACGCAAAGACGGACGAAATGCCAGTTAGCATTTTGCCTGGCGTGCTAACAATTCTGCCAACTCATCACCTTCTCCTGTTCTATAATTCTGACATTTCCGCTGGTTGCTGTCCTTAAGCTCTTCATCTGTTTGCTTGTAAAACTTACCCACTTTTTGCAATCAATAGCTGAGATTTCTCAAGAAACACTGTGAAGATGATGACGTAAGATGCCAGCAGCATTTCAAAAGATATCTATAAGAATAACCCGATCAATAAGGCACTTGATCAGGCTATTCTTATTGATATTTTCGTGATATAGCTTGGGTCTTCCTCTTTGTGTTTCTTGACAAAAGCTCACAGATATGCAGCTCTTTCAGAATTCTGTCATCGTTTTCTCTATGTTTGACATGATCTAACCGTCATAACAGATGCTTACATTAAATTGACATTAAGTTTGGTTGTTGTTACACCTACGGTCACTTCCCTACCATATGGTTTAGGGTTCAGTCTCCTTGCATACCACCTTGGGTAAGGGTCTTCTATTACAGCTCTGAGTTGACTTAACCCTTTCGTTACCAACCTGGCTGAAACCAACTCTGGCTCTGTAATACAAATGTCGTGTTTCCATAAGTTTTGAATTAAAATCTTCCACCAAACCTTAGTCACAATTTACGTTCCTAACACCAGCTTTAATGATAAGTTATTTTAGTAAATTCTTTGTTATATTTAAAATTAATTAAGAGAAACACAGAACATCTCAAAAGAAACATAGTAACGAAAGGGTTAAATAGTGATGATGATAAAGTATTCCTTGTATCTGCAGACTATAGCTATGAGCAATAAACATAGCTGTGTTTAAGAAGTTAGATTGGTTAAATTGCAGTTCCAAATTTAATCCCATTTTGCAAAATCATTGAAAAATATTTTCTGCAATGAATTCTTTGTCCCAGCCAGAAGCATTGCAAAAAGAATTGTGGTCAACAGAATCTAATTGATAGATCATCCATGTTAGTGATTCTCAACCATTTTTTTACCTGTTGGCTCTCTTTGATTCCTATTTTGCAAGCATGGAAATATGGGCCTTAACCCTTTCATTACCAACCCGGCTGAAACCAGCTCTGGCTCTGTAGTACCAATGTCTTGTTTTCATAAGTTTTCAGTTAAAATCTTCCACCAAACCTTTGTCACAATTTATGTTCCTAACACTTGCTTTAATGATAACTAAGTTATTTTACTAAATTCTTTGTTATATTAAAAATAATTTAAAGAAACACAGAGCATCTCAAAATAAATACGGTAACGAAAGGGTTAAAGCCTTGTGAGTGGACTTGGTATACGGAAACTAGAAGAAGCCTATTGTATACATGTGTGCTGTTGTGTGTGTGTATGTGTTGGATTTATATGAAGGTGCACGGCTTAGTGGATAGGGTATTAGCCTCACAGTCGTAAAGTCATGAGTTCAATTCTAGGCAGCGCATTCTATCCTTGAGCAAGACACTCTATTTCACGTTGCTCCAGTCCACTCACCTGACACAATTAAGTAGTACCTGTAATTCAAAGGGGCCAAACTTGTTACTTTGTATTAAGCTGAATCTCCCTGAAAACTATGTTAAGGGTGTCTGTGGAGTACTCAGCCACTTGCACATTAATTTCATGAGCAGGCTGTTCCGTTGATCGGATCAACTGGGAGCCCTCTTTGTCATAACCGATGGAGTGCCTGTTGATGTTGCATTTGTGATAGACCGGCGTCCTATTTAAGGGTATTAATTATAATCTCAATTATTTTCCATGGAAACTGAAACTTTGGCATTATGAGTCTTATGGATCATGACAGACATATAGCTCAGCTACATATGAGGGAGTACTGAAAAGTTCCCGGCTTTAAGGATATTACAAAAGGCCTGGCTGGAGGCCCAACCTTCTGAGTTCTTTTACAGGGATCAGAAAACCTGCAATAAGTGTGTGAACCCGAGAGGGGATTATAGTGAATAAAATCATAATTCTGATTCTCCTGTATTTTGCTTTTCCCAAAGCTTGGAACTTATGTGTGTGTATATATATATATATATATACATATACATACAGTTGAAACCCTCCTGTCACAACTTGGGACCTTGAAGACTGCTATAACGCATGAAAGTATACTAGTCCCTTAATATTTGATATTCAACATTTCATCTATTCAATAAGACATTTCTTCATTTTACTACTATATATATTATTTATACTATATATTCTATATTCTACATTAATATTATAAAGAATATAAATAAAACATAAAAAACATAGTTGGAATTTCTTTGAATAATATATATCCCTCAATACACAATCACACAAACCCCTTTATATATATATATACATACATATATACACACACACACACATTCACATACATGAGGGGATGCTGAGAAGTTCCTGGCTTTAAGGGTATCGTGAAAGGCCTGGCTGGAGGTTCAACCTTCTGAGTTCTTTCACAGGGCTTAGAAAAACTGAAGGACCGCTGCAATAAGTGTGTGAATCTGAGAAGGGAATATTTTCTTTTATTCTTATTATGATCATTTGACTGCGGGCATGTTAGAGCACCGCCTTTAGTCAAACAAATTGACCACAGCACTTACTCTTTGTAAGCCTAGTACTTATTCTATTGGTCCCTTTGCTGAACCGCTAAGTTATGGGGACGTAAATACTAACATCAGTTGCCAAGTGATGGTGAGAATTGATGTTACCTGAGGGAGAGGCATCAGATTCTGCTTGATACACCCTGGCTCCAGCATCCATACCAGGATTGCTGTAAGAATGCAAAGGACCAGAAGAGGCACCAGAGGGCATCCTGCCCACCGGTCCTTGAACAATTTTCCAAATCCATTGTACTGGTGTCCCCTCACTGGCTCCTGTGCTGGTGGCACATAAAAAGCACCATCCGAACGTAGACGTTGCCAGGCCTGCTTTACTGGCTCCTGTGCCGATGGCACGTAAAAAGGTACCAGCCGATTGTGACCAACGCCAGTACCCTCTGACTGGCTCCTGTGCTGGCGGTATGTAAAAAAGCACCCACTACACTCTCAGGGTGGTTGGCATTGGGAAGGGCATCCAGCTGTAAGTTAAGTTAAGTTAATTTTTTGGCTCAAAAAGCAAAAAGCAGGCCATGTAGGGGGACATAGAGTTATGTACAGGGTGGTGTTCATGTAAAGAGTTCAGGCCACTTGTGGTCAAGAGAGACTTTGAACCGAGCGGTCGTCGGCATCTTCACTATCTCGTCCGGCAGCTTATTCCACGGATCTGCAACCTGGATGGAGAAAGCCCCACTCCTTCGATTGAGATGAAATCATCGCAGATAGAGCTTTTCGGAGTGACCCCACAGCCGACACTCAGGAGCAGGAGTGAAGAACAGCTCTTTCGAGAGGTTACGCTTTCCGCTTATGATGTTGTGAGCAAGAATGACATCACCATGGTGTCATCGTTTTTCTAGAGAATAAAGGTCGAGCGTCTTCAGCCTTTCTTCATAAGACAAATGCTTGAGACCAAGAACCATGCAGGTAGCCAGCTTCTGGACTCTTTCGAGATGATGTATGTCTTTGAGACCAGATTGGAGCCTGATGCAGCTGCTGGCTCTCCAGGCCTCTGTCAAACCATCCACCCCATGCCAGCATGGAAAACAGACATAAATCAATGATGATGATTATATGGTTGAGTGACTAAGAAGCTTGTTTTGCAATCAAGCAATCTGGGGTTCAGTCCCACTGTGGGGCACCTTGCGTTAGTGTCTTCTACTGTTGTCCCTGGGCAATGTCGATTTGTTGGAGGGAATTAGTTGATGTATAGCACAAACATTTGATCATTATAAACAACTCACCTGTGCAGGTTGTTTGCTTAATGATCAGCAGTATCCGTGTATCAAGCAGTTGAATCTCTAAATATTGTATGCCTGTGTTATTTCGGTATTGTTTTCTTCTCTCCATACCTGACACTTTACGTATACACTCACACTTATATACACTATATACATGTGCTGCCATGTATAAGGGGCATCTAGTGTGTGTCCATACGCACAAACACATACACACAGACACACACACATACACACACTTGGTGTCTCATAAATAAAACAGCATTTTAACAGTTGTATCATATTGAATATTACCTTGGCAGAAATGCCAGGCGAAATGCTTAGCAGTATTTTGTCTGCCGTTACGTTCTGAGTTTAAATTCCGCCGAGGTCAACTGCCTTTCATCCTTTCGGGTCGATTAAATAAATACCAGTTACACACTGGGGTCGATGTAATCGACTTAATCCGTTTGTCTGTCCTTGTTTGTCCCCTCTATGTTTAGCCTTGTGGATAGTAAAGAAATAGGTATTTCGTCTGTCTTTACGTTCTGAGTTCAAATTCTACTGAGGCACACCATGCCTTTCATCCTTTCGAGGTCGATAAATTAAGTACCAGTTGCATACTGGGGTCAGTCTAATCGACTGGCCCCCTCGGGCTGTGTGCCTAGAGTAGAAAAGAATATTGAATATTGCCTTGCATATGGGTCCCCTAGAGTGCATGCAGTGTACCTCTATGTGTTCCGCTTAGTTACCGTTATACATACTTATATATGTGTGTGTCTGTATGCCTATTTGTATGTATGTATGTGTGTGTGTGTGTGGATGTGACTGTATGTTTATTTGTGTGTGTGTGGATGTGACTGTATGTTTATTTGTGTGTGTGTGAATGCCTATTTGTATGTATATGTGTGTATGCCTATTTGTATGTGTGTGTGTGTGTGTATGTATATGTATGTGTGTATGTATATGTGTGTGTGTATGCCTATATGTATATGTGTGTGTATGCCTATATGTGTATGTGTGTGTATGCCTATATGTATATGTGTGTGTGTATGCCTACATGTATGTGTGGGTATGCCTGTATGTGTGTGTATGCTTATATGTATGTGTGTGTATGCCTATATGTATGTGTGTTTATAGGTGTGTGTGTGTATGCCTATATGTAAGTATGTGTGTATGTATATGTGTGTTAAAGACTTTGGTTATGTCTGTTCATGTATATGTATGTATATTATAGATATTTGTTGGTGTGTGTTTATTTGTATGCAAATCTGCACATGTATGTGTCTATATAGACGTGTATATACAAGTGTATTTATGTGTGTGTGTATGTGCATGCGTGAGTGTATATATATGTATTTTATAAATTTTCATTATGCATGTTATATATGCATATATATGTGTGGGTGTATATATAATGCACACATATATGAATGTCTGGATGCATGGGTGTGTGTTTGTGTATATATATATAATTTGTGTATGTATCTATAGATGCTTATATGGAGGTGTGTGTTATGTGTATGTGAATGCATATGTGTGTGTACCCATCTGAAGACTAAATCTCACCTGTTGTGAGAATCTGGGATATTTACCTTCAAGGGATAGGTTGGGTAAAGAAAAAAATAAATAAATAGCTTTTACATAACATTCCTACTGCTGCTGCTGCTACTACTGCTACTTATGACAACTGTAATAACAATAGCTACTACTACTACTACCACCACCACCACCACTACAATGTGATCTGTTAGCTATAAGAACAACAACAACAAAAATTCTTTCTTCTACTCTGACAATGATAATAATAATAATAATAAATACAAGTAGAAAGATCGAACAACAACAGGTACAGCATCCACCACCAGCGACACCACCACAACCAACAACTCCATCATCATCATCATCCTCATCACCAGCCACCACCACTATCATCATCATCATCATCATCATCATGAAGAAATATTTAAAATATAGAATAGATTGATCGAGTATAAAAAAAAAATTTTATTTTATTTATTTTTTTTTTCGAAATTACATTTTCCATATATTTCTACTTAATTTTTTAAAATATTATTTTTCTAAAATAGATTTATTGATTTTTTAAAATTTTTTTCTTATTTTTTTTGTTCTTGTGTTGTTTTTGTGTTTTAAATTTTTATATCTACTTTTTATTTTTGTTTGATATAGTTTTGTGCTTTTAAACTTTAACATTTTGTACTTTTTCGAAAATGCTATTTTCTGCGTGTGTATGTGTGTGTGTCTAGTAGATAAATGTGTATGAGTTTCAGAAATGAGGTCTCTGTATGTGTGCATGTATGTATTATTGTGTAATATGTACATGACTTGTGTATATATGCAAGCATGCATATCTATATATATATACATATATATATGCATATAATATTTATATATATAGATATATATACATATATGCATATATATATATATATATAGATATATATACATATATGCATATATATATTTATATATATAGATATATATACATATATGCATATATATATTTATATATATAGACATATATATATATACATATATAAATGCATATATATATACATGTATATATATAATGTGCATTTATATATGCATATTTTTGCATCAAAATAAATAGGAATGTATATACTCACATATGAATATAAAATACACACACATAAACTTATATATATATATATATATATATATATATTATATATATATATATATATATATATATATATATATATATATATATAGTGAGAGAGAGAGATTAATACTCACGAATACTCTCATATACTCAAACACACATATACGTATGCATTAATATACACATTAATGCACACGTGTGTATGGGTATGTATGTGTAGTAATGTTATATATGTATGCATATATACAATATATATGTTTAAGAGTATATGTATGTATTAATGTATACATACAGGCATTATACACATAAAAATATATACATTGTGCATATATATATATTGTATTTATATGTATATCTGTCTGTCACCCTTCCACCTGCCTATCCATCCATCCATCTATCTATCTATCAATATCTACCTATCTATCTATCTATCAATATCTATCTATCTATCAATATCTATCTATCTATCTCTATCAATATCTATCTCTCTATCAGTATCTATTTATCTATCAATATCTATCTCTCTATCAGTATCTATTTATCTATCAATATCTATCTATCTATCTATCTATCTATCTATCTATCTATCTATCTATCTATCTATCTATCTATCTATCTATCTATCTATCTATCTGTCTGTATATCTATCTATCTATCTATCTGTCTGTATATCTATCTATCTATCTATCTGTCTGTATATCTATCTATCTATCTGTCTATCTGTCTATCTATCTATCTATCAGTTCGTCTCTCTATGCACCCATCTAACTGTCTATTTATGAACCCATATCTCTCTCTCTCTCTCTTTATCCATCTATCAATCAATATTATCTATCTATCTATCTGCCTGTCTCTCTCTCTCCCTATATATATATATATATATATATATATATATATACATATACATATATATATGTATGATTTGCACAGACACCCATGTGTGTGCACATCCACACACTAATGCAAACGTGCACATACACGTCTCTGTTTGTGTGTGTGTGTGTGTGTGTGTGTATTATATTTCCCCAGTCATGATAAGAGGAACAAGTGAGGATTGGCTAGTAGGAGAAACGAAGGAAAATTGATAATTTCTTTCTCTTTACATCATCTACCACCATCACCACCATCCTCCTCATCCTCATCACCACCGCCACCACCACCTGTACACCCTCCTCCTGATATTTTAATCAATAGCACCTTTTGGTTTTAAATGTCACTTGGTATATTAAGTGGTGGTTGTAGTGGTGGTGGTGGTGGTAGTCTGCCTGTAGTGGCAGTTGTGATTGTAGTGGTAGTGTGTTTTAGTTGCAGAGGCAGCGTGGGTGGTACTACTAGTCACTGTGATGGTGGTAGTGGTAGTTGTGCTGATGGTAGTGGCGAGGCTGTAGTTGCAGTGGTAGTAGTCACGGTGAGGCTATAGTAGCAATAGTGGTATTGGTACTAGTATTGTAACTGTGGTGGTGTTGGTTGTAGTAGTAGTTGTGGTTGTGGTGGGAGTAGTAGTGGTAGAAATATTAGTGGTAGTGATGGTGGTGGTTGTAATAGGGTAGTAGCAGTAGTAGTATTAGTGGTGGTGGTAGTAGTAGTAGTAGTAGTGGTGGTGGTGGTGGTAGTAGTAGTAGCAGTAGTAGCAGTAGTGGTGGTGGTGGTAGTAGTTGTAGTAGTAGTAGTAGTAGTAAAAGACTGTCAACATGTCTGCAAAATTTGTTTAGACAGAAGCAAATTATGGTGAGACAACGGTAATAAGGTGTCGGTGAGGTGGTGGCGGTGCTGTGATGTGTTGGTGGTGGTAGTGATGATGATGATGATCTATTTAAGGAAGTGGATATTATACAAAGATGGTTCCAAACCAGGAACCTGTTCTTAAGTATATTTAGTCATATATATATACACATATATATTCCATATTTTAACTTGTATAAGGAACCCTTTTTTTGTCAAAAATTAGGTTAAAAAATATGAAGGTTTCTTACACATGGATAGTATTATAATGCCTTACAAAACCTTTTTTCTAAATGTTAAACCCCAAAAATTAGGGGTTCTTTATACATGTTGAAATACAGTGTATAAGCATGGCTGTGTGGTAAGTAGCTTGCTTACCAGCCACATGGTTCTGGGTTCAGTCCCACTGCATGGCATCTTGGGCAAGAGTCTTCTACTATAGCCTCGGGCTGACCAAAGCCATGTGAGTGGATTTGGTAGACACAAACTGAAAGAAGACCATTGTGTATATATGATAGATCGTTAGCCACTACACACATTTTTTTCTCTCCTTGATTTTTCTGTGTACCTTTCTGTAGAAGAGTGTAGGCTCAAAATGTAAGACTTTTTCTATTCCTGAACGCTATACTAATACATCTGTTTGTTTTGTACACCACCTGTCTTCGTCTTTTGTTTTTTTTCATAAACTTTCCCTATATATGTATATATATATGTATATATATATGTATATATATGTATGTATGTGTGTGTATATGTTTGTGTCTGTGTTTGTCCCCTCAACATCACTTGATAACCGATGCTGGTGTGTTTACATCTCCATAACTTAGCAGTTCAGTAAAAGAGACCGATAGATTAAATACTAGGCTTACAAAGATTAAGTCCTGGAGTCGATTTGCTTGACTAAAGGCAGTGTTCCAGCATGGCCACCATCAAATGACTGAAACAAGTAAAAGCGTAAACAAGTCGTCTGTAAGCAAAACTACATCACGTTCATGTCATATGTTCATGTCATATGTTCATGTCATATGTTCATGTCATATGTTCATGTCATATGTTCATGTCATATGTTCATGTCATATGTTCATGTCATATGTTTTTCCATTCAAAATAGTATCAGGTGGTTGTAAGTTTTTTGTCAAATGGTTTTTATTTCAGAGGTTTTCTTCTCTCCATTGAATTGTCTTCACTTCAACTTGTAGGTTAATTCCATCATATTGAAGTTACCAAAGTTTTAAATTTCCCAAGGACTTTACAAACATACATACATGCATGTTACTTTCTTTCACTTTTTTTAACCATTCAAAATCTTGCTCTGAAAAAGGAGCTGGTTTCTAACAAAGATACGAAACTTCATCTTTGGAATGTGACTAATGGAAACGATGTCACATTTTAAACCTGAGAAAAGTCTTGCATAATTTTACCATTCTGCTTAGAGATTGTATTTGTAATGTGTGAGCCAGTTGGTTGATTTCTTGTTCCGGAAATTCAAGCTTATCCAAATTGATGTTAGGTATTTACTTACAAAACTGTTACTTTTGAAAATTACTATTTGTAAATCTCATAACAAGAGATATTCAGCAACAGTACTTTGGAGTAAAGATTGTTTGCCAGCATAACATGGCAGTCCTGGTTTAGGACGAATGTTGCTGTAATTTAGCCCCTGTAATTTAGCCTCTCGTTATAAGATTTACAAATAGTAATTTTCTAATTTATAGATCAGTGACTAGTCACTTTGAAAACTATATATTTCGAACAGGAATTTGTGTGTATTTTTTATTGCTGGCGAAGGGCTGCGGCTGCACAGTAGATTTTGAAAAAATTAGGACGTATAAACAAGAGGCACAAAGTTTGTTCACCTCGTGTTTACATATTTAACCCAAGATGTTCCTGCTGAGGAAGATTTCACCTAGAGTGTATACGTTATTTTACTTGCTAAACTAAAATCAGAAACCAATTGGTCCAGGAAACTAGATGGTAAGATATTTTTAGTTTTTCATTTCGTTCCTGTCGAATTTTATCCCTAATTTTGTGGTTATGGAACCTAGCTGTTCTTTCTAGCATGTTGAATCCCACAAGTGGATTCCTCATGTGTTTACATATACACTGTATTTTATGACTATATATATATAAAGACTATGATTTTATTCAAAGTAAACATCATTCTTTTGGTGACCTGCTGATACAAACTGACTGTCTGTGACCCAGGGTATACCAAAAAATCAGATCCAAAACGTATTTTGGGAAATTTAGATTTTTGTCACGAATCTTGTATGTAATGATGGCAGACATATAAGAAATGAAAAATCTCAAAAATCTATTTATAAAACTTAAATAATTTTCTTTTGCTTATTTCTTTCTCACAGTTGATTAATCTTGCTGTATAGACTAAAAATTACTGAAATTTAAAATTGTATGTGTAAGTTATATTGGCCTTGTGTGTTTGTGTGTGTGTATTTATGTATATCAATATCTATCTGTCTGTCCATCCGTCTGTGTGTATGTGTGTGTGCGAAAAGACACATGGCTCAGTAGTTAGAGCATTCGGCTTACGATCATGATGTTGTTGTTATTGAATTAGCCAAACAATTATGAGAATAGAACCAAGGGATAAGCCCCACTTTCCCGGGAATTACCGAGTATGTCAGCTAGCATGTATATCTCTCTCTATCCGCTCAGTCGAAGTTGACTCTCGGTCACTCGTTGGATCAGTGTCATCCAGTCAGTTCTATCCTGGGCCGCTTCCTTCAGACTGGCCATGTCCATTCCGGTATCACTCTTGATGGTGTCAAGCCAGCGGGTTCTTGATCTGCCTCTTCCTCTCTTGCCACTGACCATTCCGAGCATGATGTCCTTCTCCAGGGATTCTCTCCGCATAATATGACTGAAATATGCCAATCTACGCTTGGTGATCCCAGCTTCTAGCATGTATATATATATATCTTTTATTTGTTTGAGTTATTTGGCTGTGGCAATGCTGGAGCACTGCCTATAGTCGAACAAATTGACCCCATGACTTATTCTTTGTAAGCCTAGTACTTATTCTATCAGTCTCTTTTGCCGAACTGTTAAGGTATGGAGATGTAAACACACCAACATCGGTTGTCAAGCAATGGGGGAGAGGACAAACAGACACACACACACACATATATAAATATATACTACGGGCTTCTTTCAGTTTTGGTCTACCAAATCTAATCACAAGGCTTTGATTGGCCCGAGGTTTTAATAGAAGACACTTAACCAAGGTGCCACAGTGCCACTTAGTAGGACTGAGCCCGGAACCATGTGGTTAGGAAACAAGCTTCTTACCACACAGCCAATCCTGTGCCTATATATATATATATATATATCTTCTTTTACTTGTTTCAGTCATTTGACTGTGGCCATGCTGGAGCACCGCCTTGAAGGGTTTTAGTCGAACGCATCAACCCCAGAACTTGTTTCTTAAGCCTGGTAATTATTCTATCGGTCCCTTTTGCCAAACCTCTAAGTTATGGGGACATAGACACAACAATCCATGGTGAGTGGATTTGATAGATGGAAACTGAAAGAAGTCCATCGTATATACATACATACATACATATATATATATATATATGTATATATATATATTTGTATGTATGTGTTTGTCCCCGCCCACCATCACTTGACAACTGATGTTGGTGTGTTTATGTCCCCATAACTTAGCGGTTCGGCAAAAAAGACCGATAGAAGTACTAGGTTTACAAAGAATAAGTCCTGTGGTCGATTTGTTCAACTAAAAACCCCTTAAGGTGGTGCTCCAGCATGGCCGTTGTCAGATGACTGAAAGGAAATGAGAGATAAATGAACAAACCCACTGACTGGATTTAATCTATTTATTTTATCTTAAATGACTTAGTTTATGATTCGAGCAGGTAAATTCTGAACTGAAAGTCCCATAGTTCACCATTTGTAACTTCATGGTTGAGTAATTTAGTGGTATGAAGGGCCTATCCATTGATCCACTCACCTGTTTGTTCATTCGAGCGTGAAGGAAAAAAAAAGCAGGAAAGAAAAAGAAAGGTATTTAATTGTTCCAACAAATGAACTATTTTACCTGTGAAATATTAAAGTAGGAAACGAAAATCAAAAGGTGTGAAAGACACATATTTTCCTAATTGTTGTCAATTAGCCCTGGGCCAACCCAGATCCAGTACACCTTTGATCAAAACATACCAGCATGCATGGAACATGGGAATATTGTTTTTGTTTGTTCCTTCTCGAGCCATACTTGGCTCATAAGGGCCGGTTTCCTGGTTTCTTGGCATGTAGGTTCCCCACCTGGATGGGACGCCGGTCCGCCACAGGTGAGCTGCAAGATGCAGGAGGAAAGAGTGAGAGAAAGTTGTGGCAAATGAATCGGCAGAAGTTCGCCATTACCTTCTGCCGGAGCCGCATGGAGCTTAGGTGTTTCGCTCATAAACACGCACATCGCCCGGCCTGAGATTCGAACCCCCGATCACTCGACCGCAAGTCCGCTGCTATAACCACTAACCACTGGGCCATGTGCCTCCACACACAGGAATATATTATCCCAATGTGTCGTTTTGTAAGATGGTGTGATATGAGAAAGATCTATCTATTTCTAGCAATTTCATTGACCACATGGTGGCACCCTGGTTTGCTCTGTTTTGCAGCAGTATGAGGCTATGGTGACAGTGTTGGTGGTGATACATGTTGAGGTGGTAGTGGTGGTGTGGATGGTTGTTTTGGTGCTTGTGGTGATGATGTCAATTGCAGAGGTAATTGTACATACGACAGGCTTCCAGGCTTCCACACAATCTCCAGTTATCACTATCAGCATGATGACCATCACCACTACCACCAATACTACCATCTCCACTACCACCATTGCTACCAACACAATCACCACTTCTAAACCACTAACGTCATGAACACCACTGCTACCGCCAACACCACAACTACCACCACCACCACTGTCACTGCCACTACCACTGCTACCACCACAACAACAACTATCAACACCACTGCCACCACCATCGACACTACCACCACCTTCACCACTATTACCACCAACACCACTACCACCAACACCACTATTACCACACTAACACCACCACAAGTACCAACACCATTACCACCAGCACGACTATTACCACAACTAACACCACCACAAGTGGTACTTATTTTATCGACCCCGAAAGGATGAAAGGCAAAGTCGACCTCGGCAGAATTTGAACTCAGAATGTAGCGGCTGACGAAATACCGCTGAGCATTTCGCCCAGCGTCCTAACGTTTCTGCCAGCTTGCCGTCTTAAAACATGACCATTACCACTACCACCAACACCACAACTACCAACACTACCACCAACGCCACCACTACTGCCACAACACCACCAACACAACCATCACTACTGCCGCCAACACCACCACCACCACTTTTAAACCACTAACACCACAACCTACACGACCACCACCACCAGCACCAGAAATTATCTTCATTAAAATTTACTAATTGCTACACTATTTAAACAATTATCTCTTTGAACTGTCTGCTAATGCTGCACCTGTGATGCTGAAATGGTGCATTGCTGCAAGATGCATTTTGCAGATGACACCAAGCATGCACATGCACCTCTCTCTCTCTGCCTCTTTCTTTCTTTTTTCTCCTTTCACAGAATTTATAAATTTTTCTGCCGTTCCTTATTACCAAGAGGATTAGATCGATGGAACAGTAGGTAAAGCACCTGCTGGTAATTATTTCAAATTATGTTCCTGAATATTCTGAGTTCAAGTCCTTCTTAGGTTGACTTTGTTTTATGTGGTTTTTTTGAGGTTCATAAAATACCAGTTATATCTTGAGGTGGATGGTAGAGTTGATGACATTTGATAATGTTTCTCTCTGTCTCTTCTCTAAATTTTTGGCCTTGAACCTTGGTGCTTCTTCTTTATCATTATTGCTGTTGTTATGGTTGTTATTGAGGCGGCAAGCTAGCAGAATCTTTAGCGCCGGACGAAATACTTAACGGTATTTTGCTCATCGCTATGTTCTGAGTTCCAATTCCGCCGAGGTTGACTTTGCCTTTCATCTTTTCGGGATCGATAAATTAAGTACCAGTTACATTCTGGGGTTGATCCAATTGACTGGACCCCGCTCCCCTAAAATTTCAGGCCTTGTGTCTAGAGTAGAAAGAAAAAAATAATATTGTTGTTGTTATTATTAAGGCGGTGTTCTGGCAGAATCACTAGTGCGTTGTACGAAATGTATAGTGGTATTTTGCCTGTTGCTACATTCTAAGTTCCAATTCCACCAGGGTTGACTTTGCCTTTCATTCTTTCTGAGTTGATAAATTATTGGCTTGTCCAGAAAGTTTGTGCTGATTTTTAAAGGAAAGAAAAAGGTCAATAAATACTTGCCATTACATTTTTAATCAACCAAATACGAACCATTTTGTTGCACAATGCGGCTCCATCTTTCCTTGAAAATACCCTCTTCCCAGAATTGAGGTGGTTTCATGGCAAAGAATTCATCAAGGTATCTTTTTACGTCATCCAAGGAATTGAAATGTTTATCATTAAGACTATTCTGCAGAGACCCGAATAAGTGGAATGGATTACTTTCATAGTAAACATGCAACTATTTTCATATTAGACATACAAACATGTCAGTGACCATCCTTTATTGATTTTCGAACCATATTGAGGTCTCATCAGTGATGTTTACAACATTTGACCAGTCCCAGAGAAACAAGTAAACACTCTGCTTATGTAAGCATTAAATCTTGTAGTTGTGTATACATGTGTGTGTGTGTATCTATGTGTATGTATGTATATGTTTCTATAGGCATAGGAGTGGCTGTGTGGTAAGTAACTTACGAACCACATGGTTCCAGGTTCAGTCCCACTGCATGGCACCTTGGGCAAGTGTCTTCTACTATAGCCTCGAGCCGACCAAAGCCTTATGAGTGGATTTAGTAGACAGAAACTGAAAAAAGCCTGCCGTATATATATATATATATATATTATATATATATATATGTGTGTGTGTGTGTATGTTTGTGTGTCTGTGTTTGTCCCCCCAACATCGCTTGACAACCGATGCTGGTGTGTTTACGTCCTTGTAACTTAGCGGTTTGGCAAAGAGACCGATAGAATAAGTACTAGGCTTACAAAGAATAAGTCCTGGGGTCAATTTGCTTGTCTAAAGGTGGTGCTCCAGCATGGCCACAGTCAAATGATGAAACAAGTAAAAGTGTGTGTGTGTATGTATCGGTATATGTTTGTTTGCATATTATGTGTGTAGTTATGTATACATATATAAATATCTATATATGTGTGTGTATGTATCTATGTATATGTGTGTTTATGTATACGTTTGTATTCATATATATGTATATGTGTCTGTTGGTATATATATATATATGTGTATGTGTGTGTCTGTGTGTATAGATATATATACATGTATAAATATCCATGTATCTGTATGTATATATATATATATATATATATATATATATATGTGCATGTGTATCTGTGTGTGTGTATGTCTGTGCATGTATGTATATGTTTGTATACATATATATGTGTGTATATGTATTTATGTATGTGTGCATCTTGGATATGTGTGTAGGTATGTATATATATAAATATCTATATATCTATGTTTGTATTCATATATATATATATATATATATATATATTATATATATATATAGATATGATGATGATATATATATGTGTGTGTATATATGTGTCTGTTGGTATATGTGTGTGTGTGTGTGTGTGTCTGTTGGTATATACATGTGTGTGTGAATGTATCTTTGTATATTTGTCTGTTGGCATATATATGTGTGTATAGGTATATATACATGTATAAATAATCCATGTATCTATATATATGTATGTATGTACATATATGTGTGTGTCTGTGTGTTTACAATTTATATGTATGAATAATACAGGCAACCAAGAAGGCATAACCCTACCCTCGATGGATATTAAAACCATAATAACAGCTCAGGTGACGACCAACTAAAAACGAAACATATTGATCTGTTTGGCATCAATCCTTGCTCACTCCTGCTTGTTTATGCTTTATCTCTCCATCAAGCTGAGCTTATTGACTACTTTCAAGTCACTAAACTAGACATTACAGCATATGTGAAAGAGAGAGAGTGGCTGTGTGGTAAGTAGCTTGCTAACCAACCACATGGTTCTGGGTTCAGTCCCACTGCATGGCATCTTGGGCAAGTGTCTTCTACTATAGCCCCGGGCCGACCAATGCCTTGTGAGTGGATTTGGTAGACGGAAACTGAAAGAAGCCTGTCGTATATATGTATATATATATATATATATATATATATTTGTATGTATGTGTATATGTTTGTCCCTCTGGCATTGCTTGACAACCGATGCTGGTATGTTTATGTCCCCGTTACTTAGCGGTTCGGCAAAAGCGAACGATAGAATAAGTACTGAGCTTACAAAGAATAAGTCCCGGGGTCGAGTTGCTCGACTAAAGGTGGTGCTCCAGCATGGCCGCAGTCAAATGAGTGAACCAAGTAAAAGAGTAACAGAGAGTGGAAGTGAGGGAGAGATCAGGAAGGACATACAAAGTGAAGGTTCTAATATCCTGGTTTGGCTTTGTGGTTGAGAGGTTTCCTTCCCAAGCTTGTGGTCTTAGGTTCTGTCCCCCTGTGGGGCATTTTAGGCATGTGTTTTCTATTATATCCCTGGGATAACCTAGGCCCAGTGAGTGGGTTTGGTAAATGGAAACTGAAAGAAGCCTGTTGTGTTCTTTTATTCTTTTACTTGTTTCAGTCATTTGGCCATGGCCATGCTGGTGCACCACCTTTAAAGTGTTTTGTTAGTTGCAGAAATCGCCCCCAGGACTTATTATTTGTAGGTCTAGTACTTATTCTATCGGTCTCTTTTGCTGAACCACTAAGTTACGGGGATGTAAACGCACCAGCATTGGTTGTCAAGCGATGGTGGAGGGCGGCGAACTGGCAGAAACGTTAGCACACCGGACGAAATGCTTAGCGGTATTTCATCTGCCACTATGTTCTGAGTTCAAATTCCGCCAAGGTCGACTTTACCTTTCATCCTTTTGGGGTCGATTAAATAAGTACCAGTTACGCACTGGGGTAGATGTAATTGACTTAATCTGTTTGTCTGTCCTTGTTTGTCCCCTCTGTGTTTAGCCCCTTGTGGGTAGTAAAGAAACAGGTGGAGGTACACACACACACACACACCTTAATATAAATTTGATTGATGTTTCTCTGTCTGTTATGTTTTTATGTTTATTAACTCCTAGACAGTTGATGCAAGGACATGGAAACTCAAATCAGTTTAGATGGGTCCCACTGACTCCCCCCTATTTTTACTGCATTTACCTTGCTCCTACGCTTATTGTTTAAACTATGATCAGTATCAGTCGGTAGCACATTTACAGAAATAAGTTTCATTACCCAAGGGTAGAGGGCAGAAGACCTCAAAGGTGCCCTCTGCAGGAGCAAGCCTGAATGTTGCCTGAAAGCAATATTCAAAGTTAGTGTGATATATATATATATATATATATATAAGGGGTATATGTATATATATATATAAGTGTAGTAATATATATATATATAAGTGTATATATATATATATATATATATGGTGTGTTATATATAATATATATATAAGTGTCCGATGGATGTGTAATGTCAGTGTTCTAATCGTCAGAGTGTAAGTTCCTTGAGAGAAAAGCTGAACCTAAGAAGCGTCAGTTGTGGCGTGCAAGAGAGACGGCTGCGCTGGTATGGTCATGTGACAAGAAAGGCTGAAGATAGTTGGTGCAAAAGTGCTACACCCTAGCAGTGGAGGGAACCTGTGGAAGAGGTAGACCCAGGAAAACCTGGGACGAGGTGGTGAAGCACGACCTTCGAACTTTAGGTCTCACTAAGGAAATGTCTAGAGACCGAGACCTAGGAAGTATGCTGTGCATGAGAAGACCCGGCAAGACTAGTCAGGCCATAACCCGTGGCCCCGACCTGGGACGTAGTCAGTCCTGTGCATACCTCCTTCTTGTGACACTTATGAAGACCTGTTGAGGCAAGTGAAAATCAAATCAAATCAAAACAAATCAAAATAGATGAACATCAGTGAATTGGATTCTTTGTGGTACCAGTGCCGGTGGCACACAAGAAAACCACCCAAACGTGGCCGTAACCAGTACCGCATCGACTGGCCTCCGTGTGTGGGCACAACAAACACCATCGATCGTGGCCGTTCGCCAGCCTCATCTGGCACCTGTGCCGGTGGCACATTAAAGACACCATCCGAAGACCCGGCGACGTAGTCAGTCCACCTGTGCATACCTTCCCTCTTATGACACTTGTGAAGACCTGTTGAGGCAAGTGTGTGACACTTGTGAAGACCTGTTGAGGCAAGTGAAAATCAAACCAAATCAAAATAGATGAATATCAATGGAATTTGTATCTTTGTGGTTCCAGTACCGGTGGCACACAAGAAAACCATCCGAAGTGGCCGTAGCTGGTACCGAATCGACTGGCCTCCGTGCTGTGGGCACAACAAACACCATCTGATCGTGGCCGTTCGCCAGCCTCACCTGGCACCTGTGTCGGTGGCACATAAAAACACCATCCAAAGACCCGGCGACGTAGTCAGTCCACCTGTGCATACCTTCCCTCTTATGACACTTGTGAAGAACTGTTGAGGCAGAGGCAAGTTGTGTGACACTTTGTGAAGACCTGTTGAGGCAGAGGCAAGTGTGTGACACTTGTGGAGACTGTTGAGGCAAGAGGGTGTGACACGCGTGACACTTGTGAAGACCTGTTGAGGCAAGTGAAAATCAAACCAAATCAAAATAGATGAACATCAATGGAATTTGTATCTTTGTGGTTCCAGTACCGTGGCACACAAGAAAACCATCCGATCGTGGCCGTTCGCCAGCCACATCTGGCACCTGTGTCGGTGGCACATAAAGACACCATCCGAAGACCCGGCGACGTAGACAGTCCACCTGTGCATACCTTCCTTCTTGTGACACTTGTGAAGACCTGTTGAGGCAAGTGACACTTGTGAAGACCTGTTGAGGCAAGTGAAAATCAAATCAAATCAAAACAAATCAAAATAGATGAGCATAAATGGAATTTGTATCTTTGTGGTACCAGTGCCGTGGCACACAAGAAAATCATCCGAACGTGGCCGTAGCCAGTACCGCATAGACTGGCCTCCGTGCTTTGGGGACGTAACAAACACCATCGATCGTGGCCGTCCGCCAGCTCATCTGCACCTGTGTCGGTGGCACATAAAAACACCATCCGAGCGTGGCCGTCTGCCAGCCTCGTCTGGCACCTGCCAGCCTCATCTGGCACCTGTGTCGGTGGCACATAAAAACACCATCCGAGCGTGGCCGTCTGCCAGCCTCGTCTGGCACCTGTGTCGGTGGCACATAAAAACACCATCGAGCGTGCCGTTCGCCAGCCTCGTCTGGCCCTGTGTCGGTGGCACATAAAATCACCCACTACACTCTCGGAGTGGTTGGCGTTAGGAAGGGCATCAGCTGTAGAGAAACACTGCCAGATCTGACTGGCCTGGTGCAGCCTTCGGGCTCCCCGACCCCAGTTGAACCGTCCAACCATGCTAGCATGGAAAACGGACGCTAAATGATGATGATGATGATGATGATGATGATGATATATATATATAAGTGTATATATAATTATATATATATAAGTGTATATATATGTGTGTGTGTGGGTGTGTGTGTATATATGTATATGTGCATATGTGTGTGTGTGTATATGTATATGTGCATATGTATGTATATGTGCATATATATATATATGTATGTTTATATATATATATATATATGTGTATGTATATATATTTTCATATATGTATGTGTGTATTTATAGATTAAAGTGCTTTTTATATGTGTATATTATATATATATATATATATATATATATTTCTATAGGTGAATGAATTAGCCTATGTTTATCGTCAGCATGGAAAATTTGTTGAACCGATACCAGGGTAGCAAATTTGCATCAGAAACATGGTTGAAGCGACCTGTCCAAGGGTAGAAACTCTGGGTTCATTTGCAGAAATGTGTGTGTTATATATGAATAAATGAAAGAATGGAGTCGAACGAAGATGTGAATAAAATTCCTTTACTCTCGACATATGTTTCGAAGACCACATGGTTTTATTCCAAGGGAATAAAGGGTGTATGATGCAATCTTCTCATCAGAAGATTGCATCATACACCCTTTATTCCTTTGGAATGATGAAACCATGTGGTCTTCGAAACATATGTCGAGAGTAAAGGAATTTTGTTCACATCTTCGTTCGACTCCATTCTTTCATTTATAATATATATATATATATATATATATATATATATATTATATATATATGTTGTGTGGTGAGTGTGTGTATACACCTACATATATTTATGTGTATGCTTGCATGTATACACTTACACACTACTGCAAAATATTGCAGAATGGCTATTTAGTAGACACTATTATGCTATATTGGCTGTGTGTGTGTCGCATACAGACACACACACACACACACACACACACATTTTAATGGTGTTAGCTATTGTTTATAAGAACTGAACATTTCAATATTCTCTTGACATAAACACAAACAATTATCATTAACTGAGTACAGTTAACGATGATTAGATTGTGTCAGCTAATTAGTTAGGCAGTCACATGATTACGTCGGTTTGAATAATTAGCATAAATTAAAAATCCTATGATGTGTTTGTGTGCATCTGCCTCTGTGTCTATGTGTGTGTGTGTGGATATGATGGTGTGTGTATCTGTATGTGTTGGTGTGTGTGTGTAGATATGATGGTGTGTGTCTGTGTGTGTGTTTGTAGATATGATGGTGTGAATGTGTATACTCTTACTCTTTACTCTTTTACTTGTTTCAGTCATTTGACTGCGGCCATGCTGGAGCACCGCCTTTAGTCAAGCAACTCGACCCCAGGACTTATTCTTTGTAAGCCTAGTACTTATTCTGTCGGTCTCTTTTGCCAAACCGCTAAGTGACAGGGACATAAACACACCAGCATCAGTTGTCAAGCAATGCTAGAGGGACAAATACAGACACACAAACATATACACACGCACATATATATATACATATATACGACGGGCTTCTTTCAGTTTCCGTCTACCAAATCCACTCAAGGCTTTGGTCGACCCGAGGCTATAGTAGAAGACACTTTCCCAAGGTGCCACGCAGTGGGACTGAACCTGGAACCATGTGGTTGGTAAGCAAGCTACTTACCACACAGCCACTTCTACGCCTATTATTTATTCAATTTTAGAAAAATTGAAGCATGTCTTTGAAAATTCCTGAAGATATTGAATTCATTTTGTGCATTGACTTTTGGCCCACCCTCATCGTCATCATCATCATCGTTGTTTAATATCCGCTTTCCATGCTGGGACTGAACCCAGAACCATGTGGTTGGTTAGCAAGCTACTTACCACACAGCCACTCTCTCTCTTTCACATATGCTGTAATGTCTAGTTTAGTGACTTGAAAGTAGTCAATAAGCTCAGCTTGATGGAGAGATAAAGCATAAACAAGCAGGAGTGAGCAAGGATTGATGCCAAACAGATCAATATGTTTCGTTTTTAGTTGCTGGACAGTTTGACTGGGGCTGTCCCAGTCATGGACATCATCCGTTAATGTCTAGTTTTCATCCTATCGTAGGTGTCTGCTTTAACAAGGATCTAACAATTTGGAGGATTACGCCATGCACCGAATGTCTTTGGCAGGGTTTCTATGTTCCTGGTACCAGTACACACACACATGCATGCACATACACATACACACACACGCACATGCGTGTATAGTTTTGACGCCAGCATTGGTTGGCTAGTTTGACCGGATCTCACCAGTCAGGACGGTGTGAAGGTCCATTGTCTCTTTCAGAAAGGTTTCTACAGTTGGATACCTTTCTAAATGACAGCAGCTTTACAGGTTCCACTGGGTGCTTTTATCTTGGCTCCTGACCACACACATGTGTGTGTATGTTTGTGTGTATGTATGTGTGTATGCATGTGTATATATATATATATATATTTATATAAATATTTTATTTGAGTCTGGTGCATCTTCTCAGATTGCCAGCTCAGCAAACCATCCAACCCATGCCAGTATGGACAACAGATGTTGATGATTATATATTATAGTATATATATAATATATATATATATATTATATATAATATATATATTATATATATAACAACACACACACACACATATATATAGCTAGAGGTAAATGTGATTAATTAATCAATTAAAGATAGTATTTTCTCCATTCTTGTTAATGCTATGTGTGTGTATATATATGTATATATATATATATATATAATATTAGAAAAAAAACACCTTTTATCAATTCAAAATGAATAATTAAATTACACCATCTAGAAAATTACATACAATAGAAAAGTTAAAATTAAAATAACGATTAAAAAGTAAAGATTAAGTAAATTACAAGAATAATGTATAAAACAGGTAGAATAATGACACGTGTTTCGCTGATATTTTTCCTTGTAAGTTTGGATTTATTCCCTCAAATAATATTATTATAGATATTATATATATATTATATATATATTAATAAAAGGAATTCCAACCTTGTCTGATTTTCACGTTTTATTTACAATCTTATAATGATATATTATAAGATAATATATTATATCTTATAATATATCATTATAAGATGTGTAATAAAACGTGAAAATCAGACAAGGTTGGAATTCCTTTTATTAATATATTCTTCTATACACAATCACACACACCATATATATATATATATATATATATAACGTTTATATAGTGTTGGGCCTCATGGAGGCAATGACAAATGACTGAGACCTTTGGAGACATGCTGTGCTTGAGAAGACCTGGCAAACCAAGTGAGACCATAACCATGGCCTCCAGTGCAGCATAACCGACCCAACTAAGAGTACCCTTCAATCATTGGGCAATAAACTGCACTTGTGAAGAACTGTTGAGTCAAGTGAAGTCATTGTCATGGCCGATGACAGTGCTGCCTGACTGGCACTCGTGCTGGTGGCACCTAAAAAGCTCCATTCGAGCATGGTCACTGACAGTGCTGCCTGGCTGGCTCCCATGCCAGTGGCACATACGAAGCTCCATTCAAGCATATTCGATGACAGTACTGCCTGACAGGCCCTCATGCCAGTGGCACATAAAAAGCACCCACAACACTCTCAGAGTGGTTGGCGTTAGGAAGGGCATACAGCTGTAGAAACTCTACCAGATCAGATTAGAGCCTGGTGCATTCTTCTGGCTCACCAGCCCTCAGTCCAACTGTCCAACCCATGCCGGCATGGAAAGCAGATGTTAAACAACGATGTCTATAAATTCCATCCGAGGATTATTGTTATTATTATATTTATCCTTTATTATATTGATAAAGCTTGATGCATCCCTGAAAAACTGGTTCACCTGTCAGCATCATTAGACGGTGGTCGGCATAATGGAATAGTGTTACTTGCATATTCAAAACATTTCTGATAAGCGAATTTAAAAGACACTCAAACACACACACGTATGATGCAAGCATGTGAACCTATCTCGTCAGCCTAACGAGCTAGGTTCGTGTGATGAGCCAACGAAACTTCAAATTGCACGGGGGCCAAATTAAGCTGTTATTAGTAGATGAAATATATAGGTAAGTCTTACCAAGTGCTTCTTTCTTTCATTTGTCCACCCACTCATGTTTATTTGTGTGTGTGTGTATATATATACACACACACACTATATATAGACATATATATATATATATATATATATATACACATACATACATACATATATATATACATATAATATATAATATATAATATATATACATACATATATATAATAATATATATATATACATGCATATATACCTATATATATATACATGCACATATATTATACATACATATTGTATACATATTCATATATATAATACATATATATACATGCACATATATATATACATACATATATGTATACATATTCATATATATATATAATATATATACATAATATATATACACACACAATATATATATATATATATATATACATACATATCTACATACATATATACTACACATATATATATATATACATAGATACATATACATCATATATATATATAATATATATATAATATATACACACACACAGACACACTCTCATAATATTGGTTCTCATCATCTGGGCTAAAGATAATGAGAAGTAATGAAAACAATTGAAATTGATAATAACGAGGTCGTAATTATTTCAAGTCACCTTGCCAAACGAGTTTCTGAACTTAGAATACACCGAGAGAAATCAGCAACAACGCTGCACTGCACTATGCACAAACTGCAGGAGCTGCACAGAGGTTTTTGCAGTGTTGCAAACTCTTCTAAATCCATCGCTGTGCTGGGACCCCTTCTGCATCATCAGCCGGTATCTCAGGGTCACAAACGTTTTGCTCCTTGACGTATGCTCTGCATTCACCTGAGTAGAGCTGCAAGGACTGAGTTAGCCTTCACCCACGTATATGCTTATAGACATACACACACACATAAATCTTTGAAAAAGCTCCTGACAAATGCCAAACTTCATGCACCACATCCATGCACCACATCCAAAATGTGCATGCCCAAACTGTGGCACCTGCCCCTCCTTACTTGAAGGCTCTGAATTTATCTTCAAACAAGGAACAAAGTTTAAAATCAAGACCAACTTCTCCTGTTCCTCCGAGAACCTTATCTATGTTCTCACATGCGCCGGTTGCCAACATAATTATATTGGACAAACGAGCCTCCCTTTACGTAAAAGAGTAGCTGTCCATAAAGAACAAATAAAGAACATATATTTATATAGGCACTGTATTAACAAACAAGAGGAGGAAAATACCTTTAGCAGAAGGTATTGGCGAACTTCTGCTGACACTTTCGTTACAACTTTCTCTCACTCTTTCCTCCTGCATCTTGCAGCTCACTTGTCACAGACCGGCGTCCCGTCCAGGTGGGGAATCTATATGCCAAGGAAACTGGGAAACTGGCCCTTACGAGCCAGATTGGAACCGGGTGCAGCTCCCCGGCTTACCAGTTTTCAGTCATACCATCCAACCCATGCCAGCATGGAAAACAGATGTTAAATGATGGCGATGATGATGATGATAGATAAAGAGAGATAAAGAGACAAACAGACAGATAAATTAGGAAAGAGAGAGAAAAGAAAGAAAAACAGAGTAAGCTAAATTATGTTGTGTGTGTGTGGGGGTGGCCAATCGAAATAGGAATTGCGATAGTTATGTGTATAACCAGAACTTAAAACAATCAATCAACATGTAATTGTTAAATAAACAACCAAACAAACAAATAAATAAGCCAAGAACGGCCCTCCCACGCACTCGCCGCACCTCCTGTTCGAGAAGGGGTTAATAGTGTGTAAAATTTAAATTGTTAGCTTGAAATTGCAAATCTCACCCAAAAGCTATGATATGATTGATTGGAGCGAAAATACACATGGACTCAAACTGGAAATAGATATTGTTTAAGAAAAAGAAGAAAAAAAAAAGAAAATACTCGATATTGTTCAGTATTTAGATCGACGATTAAGCCAAGAATTATATGTGTGTGTGTGTATGTATATATGTGTGTGTGTGTGTGTGTATATCTGAGTGAGAAAATAGATTGTCTTAAATCAATATTAGACCTTAAGTTTATGGCTGATTAGGTCAACTGTATATAAATATATATATATATATATATATATATACACACACCACACACACATATGCTGCAAGTTATGATATTTCTTAAATTAATGTCTGGATATATATATATATATATATATAACCCATGCTAGCATGGAAAACGGAACGCTAAATGATGATGATGATGATAATATATATATATATATATATATATTATATAATATATATATTATATATATAGAGAGAGAGAGAGAGAGATGATGTGTTTGTATAGATGATACATTTATGTACTTAAAACATGTATATTTTTGTAAATAGGTGTGTGTGTTTGTATATGTATATAAGTGCATGTGTGTAGATATATACATATGTGTGTATATATATATAGTGTGTTTCTATATGGATGCATTTGTATGTGTGTGTGCATATATATATATGTGCATTTGTATGTGTGTGTGCATATATATATATGGATGCATTTGTATGTATGTGTGCATATATATATATGTGCATTTGTATGTGTGTGTGCATATATATATATGTATGTAAATATATAGAGAGATAGATAGATGTATGTGATCATACATATGTGTACATTTATGTGCTTAAAACATATTGTATATAGGTGTGCATATGTTTGAATATGTATATAAGTGCATGTGTGTATAGATATATATGTGTATATATGTGTGTGTGTGTGTGTTTCTATATGGATGCATTAGTATGTGTGTGTGCATATATATATGTAAATATATAGATAGATAGATGTATGTGTTTGTATATATGTATACATTTGTGCTTAAAACATGTATATTTTTGTATATAGGTATTTATGTTTGTATATGTATATAAGTGCATGTGTGTATGTGTGTGTTGATAATATACATATGTGTGTGTATGTGTTTCTATATGGATGCATTTGTATTTGTGTGTGTTTGTGACAGCAGAAACCAATTTCCTGAAATCAATATTAAGCAGTAATTTTTGGCCTATTTTGGCATTGATTTGGTTGAGTTGTTAGAAGATCAGACAAAATACCTTGTAGTAAATATTTCACTTCTTTACGTTCTGAGTTCAAATCCTGAAGAGGAAGGCAGTTTCACATTTTATTCTTGCAGGGTTAATTAAACCAATAACAGTTCAGTTGCGTGCTCTGACATCATTTTTGGAGTGCTGTGGTATTTGTTCTCTTCCAGCTATTAGCATTCTGAGTTCAAATCCCACTGAAGTCAAACATGACTTTTTATCCTTCCAGGGCTAATGTAAGAGAAACACCTGCCCAAAAAGCAAATTAGGAAAATTGTTAATGCTGAACAGTAATGATTAATGGAGTAAAGATTGTTTGCCAACATAACATGACAGTCCTGGTTTAGGACGAATGTTGCTGTAATTTAGCCCCAGGAGACATTGTCTCCAGCTGGCTGTACAACACGATCTGTGTCCTTATATTTTCGAACAAGGGAATCTAGCACCCCTACTCAGCTAGATTCCCTTGTTCAAAACTATAATGGTTGCTGATTTAGGTGCAAGGTCAATAAAATTTTAGATGAAAGAGGGTTAGTTGATGCCCTCAGCCCCAGTAGATAGCTGGTACTCTATTTTGTTAACCTGTGTCATAAAAAATATCATGGTAACCCATTAGCATTTAATCCAACCATATCTGGTCCAAATATTCTACCTGTTTTATGCTAAAACTGACCTGATCCAACCTCTCAGACCTACCTTACCATGTCATTCTAAAAACATACAGTTGATGTCATAAGCATAAATACCATAAATCCTTGAGTATAATCCGCACTTTTTCCCAAAATTTAAAGGTCAAAATCCCTAGTGCATACTATATACGAGGTTAAAAATGAAAAATATTTTCTAAGCAATGTCCAAGTCTCTATTTGCTGTCCGGCAATGTTTATTTCAACACAGTGCAATGTTTATTTCAACGGGTGCAAAACTACCTTAAGCTAAGCCTGAAAGCAATGAAGTCATAAAAGAATCATCCATAACTTGCAGTAAGCAACATTTATTAAAATAAAAGTATTCAGAACACAGAATAATATGTAACAAAAACAATTTGCAAACATATTTACATTCCCATATAACAGTTAAGAACATCACCATTATTGTATTACGCATGTGCAGAAGTGTTTGTTCGACTAGGTGCTGCTGGATTAATTACACATGACTCAAGTTAGAGAAGGGGTGTGTATTATACACAAGGTTTAGATTTTTCAAAAGTACAGCCCCCTAAAAATCCCCTGCATATTATACTCAAGGGCGGACTATACTTGAAGATTTACGGTACTTATTTTATTGACGCCTTCTTAAAAGAGAATTTCATGTTAGGTTCCAAATTATGTATAAATGGAAAGGTTGTTGCTCAGATGTGTGGTGAGGAAGAAGGGGACATGCGCAGACTGGTGTTGCTATAGTAACCAGACTGCTTCATGTGGTTCCTTCTTGTTGTTTATGGTAGGTCTCCTGTTAATTCGTGTTCCAAACATCATATACTCTTTTACTTGTTTGTCATTTGACTGTGGCCATGCTGGAGCACCACCTTTTAGTCGAGCAAATCGACCCCAGGACTTATTCTTTGTAAGCTTAGTACTTATTCTATCAGTCTCTTTTGCCGAAGCGCTAAGTTACGGGGACGTAAACACACCAGCATGGTTGTCAAGGAATGTTGAATAGGGGGACAAAACAGACACACAACATATACACATATATATATATATATATATATATATATATATATATATTATATATATATATAAATATATATACCCATATATACGACGGGCTTCTTTCAGTTTCCGTCTACCAAATCCACTCACAAGGCTTTGGTCGGCCCGAGGTTATAGTAGAAAACACTTGCCCGAGGTGCCACGCAGTGGGACTGAACCAGGAACCATGTGGTTCGTAAGCAAGCTACTTACCACACAGCCTTCCGATTTAAACATGCATGAATCCAGGAGTTTTGAGGGGAGGGGCTGGTTAATTGATGCCACCAGCTCTGATAGTGAATTCATACTTTATTTGATCAACCCTGGAAGGTTGGAAGGCAAATTTAGCCGGAGCAGAATTTGAACCTGGAAAGTAAAGACCCAGACTAAAATGTCACATGGAATTTTTTTTAACCAATCCTGTAATGATTCCGTTAGCTTTGCCTATTTTTCAAACACCAAATTAATAATAATAATAATAACAAAACTATTTGACTTCAATTCTTTATTGTTTTCAAAATAAATTTAAAACAAAGACAATGTTGTCTATTTTCCCACAGAAATATGCTAACAAAGCAATTGAGGAACCGGTCCCGTGCTGGCCACCCCCACTCTCCCTCTGCTTCCGTTTTTTCCTCTCACTTTCTCTCCCCTCTCTTTCCTATCTCTCTTTTCTCTCCCCTCATTATCTCCCCTCTCTCCCCTCTTTCTTTCTCTCCTCTCTCTCCCCTTTCTCTCTATCTTTCTCTCCTCTCTCTCTCTTTCTCTCTTCATTCTTTTTCTCTCCTCTCTCCTTCCTCTCTCCTCTTTCTATCCCCCTCTCTCTCTTCTCTATCTCTCCCTCTTTCTGGTGGTGGTGGTGATGATGGTGGTGGTGATGGTGATGATGGTGGTGATAATGATGGTGATGGTGGTGATTGTGATGGTGATAATGATGGTGGAAGCGGTGATGATGGTGATAGTAATGATGGAAGTGGTGATGATGGTAATGATGTTGATAGTGGTGGTGGTGGTGATGGTGGTTATAATGATGATGATGATGGTGGAAGTGGTAGTTGTGATGATGGTGGTGATAATGATGATGGTGGAAGTGGTGTTGATAATGATGGTGATAATGGTTGTGGTGGTGGTAGTAGCTATGATGATGGTGTTGATGGTAATGGTAGCAGAGGTAGTAGTAGTAGTATTGCAGAAAATTGTCAACTTCATTTTAGAAGTTAGAAACAGCTGCTTCAGGAGAAGTGTGAAGATATTCTGTGAATGACAGCGGTGTGGTGGTGGTGGTGGTGGTGGTGGTGGTGGTGGTGGTGGTGGTGGTGGCAGTGTGTGTGTGTGTAACCGTGATAGTGTTGGTGTTTGTGGTGGTGCTGCTTATGATGGAAGTGATGCTGAAGATGAGGGTGTTGTGACTTAAATTTGTGGCGGTGATGATGATGATGATGGTGTTCACACTGGATTTAATTGGACATTTCTGGAACCTGAGGTGAGAAATGGGTGTGGGTGTGAATGACGGGTGTATATGGGTGTACACTCCATGTGTGTGTGTTGTGTTTCAAATGCTGTATGTATGTCTGGAGGAGGTTTGTGTGTGTATGTGTGTGTGTGTGTGTGTGTGTGAAGGTTGTGCATATGTGTGTGTATGTGTTTCAAGTGTTGTAATGTGTGTGTGTGTGTGTGTGTGTGTGAAGGTTGTGCATATGTGTGTGTATGTGTTTCAAGTGTTGTAATGTGTATGTGTGTGTGTGTGTGTGTGTGTGTGAAGGTTGTGCATATGTGTGTGTATGTGTTTCAAGTGTTGTAATGTGTATGTGTGTGTGTGTGTGTGTGGTGTGTGTGTGTGTGAAGGTTGTGCATATGTGTGTGTATGTGTTTCAAGTGTTGTAATGTGTATGTGTGGTGTGTGTGTGTGTGTGTGTGTGTGAAGGTTGTTATATGTGTGTGTATGTGTTCAAGTGTTGTAATGTGTATGTGTGTGTGTGTGTGGTGTGGAAGGTTGTGCATATGTGTGTGTATGTGTTTCAAGTGTTGTAATGTGTATGTGTGTGTGTGTGTGTGTGTGTGTGTGTGAAGGTTGTGCATATGTGTGTGTATGTGTTTCAAGTGTTGTAATGTGTATGTGTGTGTGAAGGTTGTGCATATGTGTGTGTATGTGTTTCAAGTGTTGTAATGTGTAAGTGTGTGTGTGTGTATTTTATGCATGTGTGTGTTTGTGTATTCTGAGTGTTGTGTGCGTGTTTGCATGTGTGTGTTTGTGTGTGTATGTGTGTGTGTGTGCAGGTTGTGCATATGTATGTGTGAGTGTGTATATTTCAAGTGTAGTATCTGCTTGTGTGCATATGTTATATGTAAGGGTGTATGTGTGTGGTTGCATGTTTGTGTTTGTGTGTGTATTTTGAGTGCTGTATGTGCATTTCAAACACACACACACACACACACACACACAACTGTGAGTGTATTTCAGATGTATGATGTATGCAGGTTTGTGTGTTCATGTCTCTGTGATGTGTGTGTGTGTGTGTGTGTGTGTGTATATATATTTAGTGGTGTATGAGTGTGTGTTGGCTGCATGTGTACGTGCACATTTGCAAAAGATGTGGTGCATATGTGCAACATTAGCAGTTTGTTGATAACAGAAAGAAGCGGGTGGAGGTGGGGGGGAGGGTAATAAATATGCAGTGGGCAGGAGGAGGAGGAGGAGGTGGAGTATTTTGATGATAAAGGTGATGATGATGATGATGACTGCAATAACGAAGACATTTGTGATGTTTGTCAGTTACAACAGTGATGACGACGATGATGATGACGATGATGACATTTGCATTCGTGATGTTTATGATGATGATGATGATTGTCAGTTACAGGTGTGATGATGATGATGATGATGATGATGGTGATTGCTTGATAAGGACGGCGTTTGCCAATTACAGCTGTGATGATGATGATGATGATGAGACGATGATGATGATGAGACGATGATGATGATGAGACGATGATGATGATGAGACGATGATGATGATGAGACGATGATGATGATGATGATGACTCATGATTTCTATGGCAGTATTTTTCGTGGTGGTGGAGGTGGTGGTGGTGAATGTGTTAGATTTGAAAATGATGGTGATGGTGCTACAGCTGCTGCTGCTGCTGTTGATGGTGTGATAATCGCCATAGCAATGATGATGAATGACAAGGCAATACTCATGATGATGATGATTGATGGTGACAGTTTTGATGATGATAGTGATGCTGCTGATGACTATGGTAAAGATGGTTTTCATGATGGCTATAGTGATCATGGCTACTACTGACTTGGAATACTGTGAAGATGATGATGATAATAATACTGTGTTAATAATAAAAATAATAATAATAATCATACTGTGATAAATAATAATAATAATAATAATAATAATACTGTGATGATGATAGTAGTAGTAATAATAATAATAAGAAGAAGAAGAATACTGTGATGATTTTAATAATTTATCATGTACATTGTTTTGTCTTCGTATAAAAGATAGGCTGCAGCAAATATTCTGCTCAATACCACAGATTTGCTTGTCAGTTATTTGACCTTAACCAGTTGAGCATGTCCCTTAGTGGTTGACGATACGCGCATCTCTGATCACGATCAGATGTTGTTGCGGGGGCAGGCTTCATAGCGATGTGTTGAGAGGGATTCTTTGGGATTTGGATAATTCACCTTTGGAAACATAAGTGTTTTGTTCAACATCCTTAAACAACCCTTATTCAAGGACCTTTTGAGTGGGATGGGCTACTCGACCACAAGAAAATTCTAACTGGTCTCCACCTGCAAGGTCATGCGCTGTTTATCTTGATATCAGATCACCATGTCATGCACATATGGTTGTGATGCATGTGCCTGGTGTACCGTTATCAGACGGGTAGTCATGATGGGTATATTGGGCTTCGTATATTTGTACCCCAGTGTCACTTTAATGGCATGCACTGCTCTCTCATCCAATAATAATAATAATAATAATAATAATAATGATAATAATAATAATAATCCATTGCTAAGATTATAAATTGCTATATCTGTTGGTGATGATAGTGATGATTGTTGTTTTTGTTGTTAAAGATAACTTTGTAATGGTCTCTATAGAAGCCTCTTAAAATGATGTCGATAGTGATGGTGATGTTGATTGTTGTTCATGAGGTTGATGGTTAAGGATTGGGATCTATCGTTATTTGTGCTGGTGGTGGTGGTGAAGATGGTTGTGGCAATGGTGATGAAAGTGATGATGTTGGTGGTGAAAATGTTGTTGGTGATGGTGATGATAGTGATGATGATAACTGTGGCAATGATGATATTGAAGAAGATAGAGATGATGGTGGTGGTAATGATGGTGATATATATATATATATATACACACACACACACACATACATATACATACACATGCATGCAAAACACACACACACACATATATATATAGACACATCTGTACACAGTATATTTCTTCATGTTTTATACACACTCATGTATAATGTGCATCATGAATTACAAGCAATAAAATCCTGGGGAAAATATCTCATATAATAATAATAATAATAATAATAATAATACACTTTGATTTTACTTCAGTATTATGATATTTGTAAAAAGAAATGTTTAGTCAGGTGTGTTATAATTGCTGTATGAAAAAACATTTTAAAAGTTCACAAATCCTGAACAAAAATCAATATCAGAATTCGATCTTTAAACTTTACCAGTGTGAACTATAAAAGTGCATCTGCTATAGAGTCCATATTGTGAAAGTCACTTCTTGTTCCGTCTAGCAAATCTATTCACACAGCTTTGGTTGGCCTGGAGTTTTAGTAGAAGACTCTTAGCCTAGGGTACCATGCAGCAGAACTGAACTTGAAACAATGTAGGTTGTCAAACAAACTTCTTAGCCATGCAACCATTATATATACATATCATCATCATCATCATCATCGTTTAACGTCTATTTTCCGCGCTAGCACGGGTTGGACGGTTCGACCGGGGTCTGGGAAGCCAGGGGCTGCACCAGGCTCCAGTCTGATCTGGCAGTGTTTCTACAGCTGGATGCCCTTCCTAACGCCAACCACTCCGCGAGTGTAGTGGGTGCTTTTTACGTGCCACCTGCACAGGTGCCAGGGGAGTCTGGCATCGGCCACGATTTGTTGGTGCTTTTAACGTGCCACCAGCACGGAAGTAGCCAAGGCGGTGCTGGCAT
>NC_043020.1:26223842-26243842 GCF_006345805.1 Octopus sinensis
CTCAGGGTCAAAGTGGTCTCACAGCTTGGCCACAGTCAAATATATATATATATATATATATATCATGTGGTTGTGTGGTAAGAAGCTTGCTTCTCAACCACATTGTTCTGGGTTCAGTCCCACTGCATGGCACCTTGGGCAAGTGTCTTCTACAATAGCCACAGGCTGACCAAAGCCTTGTAAGTGGATTTGGTAGGTGGAAACTAAAAGAAGCCTGTTGTTATATATATATATATACATTACATATACACATGGAAAAAGAAAAATTGCGTTATGATAGTCATGTTGTCTGAGTATTAAACACACTATTTTTCAGTTTTTTTGCTTTTTTTATATGTTCTTTTTCTTTTCTTTTATTTTTCCGGATTTGTTTATAATTAAAAATATCCAAAATATCATTCCTTGAAAAAAAATTTTATTTAAAAAAAAATTTTTTTTCACAGAAAATTGAAATTTCTATCTTTTCTTTAAATTGGCAGAATTTTTTTTCTATTTTTTCTTTAATTCTTTATTTTTGTTTTACTCTTAGGTTTGTTTCCATTTTTCTTTGTTTTTTTTTTTGTTGTGCTTTATAAATTCTTAGATTTTCTTATATTTCCTCTGAGATTGGCAACATCCAATTGACAACCCTCCCTACCCCACTCCACGTTCCTCCTCTTCTGCTTCCTCATCCTCTTCAGTCTCCTCGTCATTCCCTAACCTCCTCCTCCTCCTCTGTTGATGTTTCTCCATTTTTTTTCCCAATTCTATCAACACTAGCTTTGCTCTCATAAAATAGTAGTAGTAGTAGCAGCAGTAGCAGCAGAGTGGTGGTGGTGAAATTAGTGATAATAGTGGTTGGTATTATAGTAGTAGTTGTAGCAACAATAGTAATGGTGATGAGTATAGGCGATGGTGGGAGTGGTAGTAGTAGTAGCAGCAGTAATGATGGAAGTGGTGGGTGGTGGTGGTAGTAGTAGTAGTAGCAATGATGAAGATAGTAGTAGCAGTGGTGGTGTTGGTAGTAGTAGTGGTGGTAGTAATAGTAGTAGTAGTAGTAGCAATTATGAATATAGTAGTAGTAGTGGTGGTAGTAGTAGTAGTAATAATAGTAGTAGCAGTAATGATGAAGATAGTAGTAGTAGTAGGAGTTGTAGTATTGGTAACAGTAGTGCTGGTTGGTGGTGAAGATAGCACAGTAGAATGGTCATGGTGGTATTGGTGCCACTAGTAGTAGTAGTAGTTGTGATAGATGTAGTAGTAGCAGGAGTAGAAAATGTTAGTGATGGTGGTGGTGGTATTGATGACGATGATGATGTAAACAGCAGGGGTGGGTTAGAGTGCGGCACAGTGATTAGCAATGTAATTTCAAATTAACGAAGAACAATTTGTGCATAAATGTAGCAACAGCGACACATACAGATGCACGCAGTCGCATGTGCAAGCGCAGTACTGCATACGCCGAGGCATGCAAGTGCATTTGCATTTTCATGCACATTCGCAAACATATTTACAATCATTCACACATATATGCATTCACACACACACACACACACACACACACATATATAGATGCACATACATTCACACATACTTTTACGCGTATGCATTTATGCAAACATGCAAGTCTTGCATGCACACACACACATTTGCACTAACACACACATGTACAAAATGCATTCACATATAGACACACACACACACACACATATATATATATATATATATATATATATATATATATACATACATGCACATTCACACAGAGACACTTCTACACATATGCATTTATGCACACATTCAGTCTTGCATGCACACACACACACACATTTCCACAAACATGCAGTCTTATATACACACACACATGCACACTTGCTCAAACATGCAATCTTATATACACACACACACACACACATGTACATTCACACAAACATGCAGTCTTATATACACACACACATGCACACTTGCTCAAACATGCAATCTTATATACACACACACATGCACACTTGCTCAAACATGCAATCTTATATACACACACATGCACACTTGCTCAAACATGCAATCTTATATATACACACACACACACACATGTACATTCACACAAACATGCAGTCTTGTACACACACACATTTGCACAAACACACACGTTCATGCAAACATGCTGTCTTGTACATATGTGAATACACATGCATGCACACACATGCAAACTTGCAGTCCCATGCACACAGACAGACACACACATGTTTGCGTAAACTTGCAGTCTCATACTCGCACAGTCATCCAGCCCCTCACACATGCACACACTGCCACACACATTCATGCACACACATGCATGGCAACACGGTTACACAAGCACCCAGTCTTTACAGAGTGTACTAGGTGCTTTTTTTTCATGGCACCATCATTTACAGGATCACCATCACTATGATCATCATCTTCATCATTTAGTGACCGCTTCTCATGCCAGCATGGGTCAGATGGTTTGACAGGAGCTGGTCAGCTGCAGGGCTGCCAGGGCTCCATGTCTGTTTTGGTTTGGTTTCTATGGCTGGATGCCCTTCCTAATGCCAACTACTTTATGGTATGTACGGGGTACTTGTATGTGGCACCGATTTGGGTGCTCTTTATGTGGCACCAACACCCATGAGACTGCATAAAGGCAAAGAAAAAGGCTCCATGTCTTTTACCAAAGTGGCTGTAATAGGGAGAGAGGTGGGCATTGCACCAGGTAAGATAAAGGTTGAGTTACCTTCTGGGGTCATACTGACTCATAAGGGCCGGTTTCCCAGTTTCCATGGAGTATAAGTTCCCTAAGTTCCCCACCTGGACGGGGACACCAGTCTGTTGCAGGGTCACTTATCTTTGCCAGCTGAGGGGACTGGAGCATCGTGAAATGAAGTGTTTTGCTCAAGAGCTCAAGAACACAATGTGTTGCCCAGTCCAGGAATCGAAACCACAATCTTACAATCACGAATCCAACATCCTAACCACTAAGCCATGTGCCTCCACCTCCAAGATTGAAACAGTAATTATTAACATTTTTTTGTCGCCCTCATTCCCCCTGGTTACCTAAGTTCTTATGCCTAGTGTCCACCTAAGTGGTGGGTGAGGTACCACGACTAAACTAATTTAATATGGATGATAATTTATAAATTTTACTGTAAAAATGGATTGCATCAGCTCTGAGCTGTGAACAGACAAAAAATTAATTAAGACAAATGAAAATTTACTTCATTACACTGCCAATTAATAATTTCCCTCTCCCTGATGAGATCTCATTTTATTTTAATAACCATCACTAGTTTTGTCATGTGTAATTTAATTAATACTATTGGTAAAATTTAGTATTTTAATTGTAGTACCTCACTAGCAGTAAGCTGGCAGAAACGTTAGCGCGCCAGGTGAAATGTTTAGCGGTATTTCGTCTGTCTTTACGTTCTGAGTTCAAATTCCACCGAGGTCGACTTTGCCTTTCATCCTTTCGGGGTCGATAAATTAAGTACCAGTTACGCACTGGGGTCGATATAATCAACTTAATCTGTTTGTCTGTCCTTGTTTGTCCTCTCTGTGTTTAGCCCCTTGTGGGTAATAAAGAAATAGGTATTTTGTCTGTCTTTACGTTCTGAGTTCAAATTCCATTAAGGTCGACTTTTTCCTTCATCCTTTTGGGGTCGATAAATTAAATGCCAGTTGTGTACTGAGGTTGATTTAATCGACTGCCCCCCTCCCCCAAAATTTCAGGCCTTGTGTCTAGAGTAGAAAAGAATATTCAAAGACGGCAAGCTAACAACAGAAATGTTAGCACGCCAGGTGAAATGCTTAGCAGTATTTCATCTGGCAGTATTTCATTCTGAGTTCAAATTCCACCAAGGTCGACTTTGTCTTTTATCCTTTCGGGGTCAATAAATTAAATGCCAGTTGTGTACTGGGGTTGATATAATCGACTCGACCCCTCCCCTCAAAATTCCGGGCCTTGTGCCTAGAGTAGAAAAGAATTATAGTACCTCATTGCCTCCGAAAGCCTAATTTCCCCTTTGACATGCCCAGTGCCTCCTTACAGGTGGTACTGCCCATATTGAAAAGCTCTGGGTTAAAGTACACTAGAGGTACACGTAACAAGTGTTGTACTACTTTAAAGATTAATGGCCAACCTGCTTTATATAAGAATTGATGGGCATGGTTGGAAAGAGAGATAAAGATGGTCGTAGTGAGATATGGCTCGCGTGTGTGAGTGCATCAGGCACAAGCCTTTAGTAAACAATCAAGATAGGCAATTAAATTTAATGTCAACAAAAGCCTTATCTCCATGGTGCTACATGTAAAGATATTTCGACAGCTAAACAAATATATACTCATACACACATACACTGCATATCTTGTATATAATAACCAGAACTTTTGATCTATTTATCTGCACTTAGATCTTCTGCTTCTACAGCATATACACAGAAAACAAAATCAGGAAGAGTGATACATTTATACACAGTAGTGTTTGACTTGTTTCATTGTGCAGGTCAACAGCCGACACACTTTGTGTGTATATATATATTATATATTTGTGAAAAGGGTTGATGTTGTCTCACAAGCAGTTGTGCAGGCGAAAGTGTTACTAAATGTGGTCGGATTGACCTGAAAATTTGCACACCTATGCTAAAAGTGCTTGAGGTTTGCGTGGCAAATTTGAGTTTGCTCAACTGAAAGGTGTGGCCTCTAGGGCAAAATTCTTCATCTTTAAATGTGGCCCAAGTAGAACCAAATGAAATCGGGTTATAATCTACTTATATATTTGTGAAAAGGGTGGATGTTGTCTCACAAGCAGTTGTGCAGGTGAAAGCATTACTAAATGTGTTCGGATTGACCTGAAAATTTGCACACCTATGTTAAAAGTGCTGCAGATTTGCATGGCAACTTTGTGTTTGCTCAGTTGAAAGGCGTGGCCTCTAGGGCAAAAGTAAAGGTTCTCTTCAATCGATTTGGGGGTGTGGAGGTTGTGTTTTTAGCACGATTTCAATAAAACGCATGACTGCATGATCTTTGGGCTCTTTTGTACCAAATATAGGCAAAAAGTTTTGGAAATTTTCGCAAACAAGGCAAGATTTATTAAAAAAAACTTGTACTGGTCACATACATACTGTATGTATGTGTGTATTTATGTATGTATATGTGAGGAGCTTACTTTCAAAACCGGTTCAAGTGCATAATTGGTCGATTTCATGATAGCCATTAAAACACAATCTGCAAGCTGCTGGCTTCACGCCCGTGAAATTTTTTTCTCAGTCCGACTGAGACAGATGCCATACAGTCAGGAGGTGAATCTTGGTCTTCCGAACACAATCAGACATATTCGAGTTGTTGTTTCCTCAATTGCTCAAAAGTCATTCTGGTGCATATGTCTGGTTTCCAAAGTAAGCTGTTTCATATGGAAGCAATGACCGAGATCTTTGGCATTATGTTGTGGCTGAGAAGAAGATCCATCAAGCCGAGCAAAATCACAGTCGTGGTAGATGTTGTTGTCATGCCAACTGACACCCATGTCGATGGCATGTAAAAGCACCCATTACACTTTCAGAGTGGTTGGCGTTAGGAAGGGCCTCCAGCCGTAGAAAACCATGCCGAATCAGACTGGAGTCTGGTGCAGCCTTCCAGTGTGCCAGCCCAGTCTAACCGTCCACCCCATTCCAGCATGGACAACGGACGTTAAATGATGATGATGCTGATGATGATGATGACACACTTGCACACACAAGTAAATATATGATAGGCTTCTTTCAGTTTCCATCTGCCAAATCCACTCACTTTCTTTGAGGCTGCAGTAAAAGAAATTTAACCTATGGTGCCATGCAGTGGGACTGAACCTGGCACCATGTGGTTGGAAAGCAAGCTTCTTACCGCACAGCCACGCCTGCGCTTTTTCCGACAGATCTTTTTATTTTCCGGATTCGTAATCTAATGAGCGAAATTTACAAAGAATAAAATTTGATAAAAACGAGTGAAAAACGGAGATATTTACGGCAGGTTGTGTACTCACTCAGAAATAGAAAAGGGGTGGGGGGAGAATGTGCAGGGGTGGGTGGGAGAATGTGCAGGGTGGGTGGGGTGGGGGTGGGTTGAAAAATGGAAAGAAGTTATTTTGAGGAATATTTTTGGTAGAATAGTAATCTCTGATGTTCCAAAGATAGAATTCCAAAGAAATTTAAGAGGAGGAAAAAAAGAAATTAATAGAAGGGCAAGGTTACCCACCCGTAAAATGTGTGTGTGTATGTATGTGTATGTGTGAGTGTGTGCATATATGTACATGTGTGTGTGAGTGTATATATACTTGAATGTGTGTGTGGCTATATTTGAATGTATATGTATGTATTTGTGTGTATTTTTATGTGTTTGTTCGCGCATATAAATATATATGTAATTGTGTGTGTGTGTATATATATATAAATTGATATGTATGTGTGTATATATTTGTATGTATCTACATGTTTATGTGTGTATGTATGTGATTATATTCCTGTGTATAGGAGTGTATATTTTTGAGGCATGTGTATATATGTGTGAATATATGCATCATATTTGTTTACATGTATATGTGCATATGTATGTATGTGTATATATGTAACACGTATATGTGCATGTATATCACCATAATCATATAATATGATGATATAAATAATTGTATGTGAGATATATATGTGTGTGTGTACATGTCTGTCTGTTAGATATATATGGGTATGTGATATGTGTGTACATGTGTGTGTGATATGCCTGTACATGTGTGCGCGTGATATATATGCCTATGTGTGTGATGTATGTATGTGTATGTATGCATGTGTATGTGTGTGTGGGATATGTGTGTGTGTGTGTGTGTGTGTACGTGTCTGTGTGTACGTGTCTGTGTGTGAGATATATTTGGGTATGTGATATATATATGTATGTATATTAACAGACATATATGTGATATATATATGTATGTCTGTTAATATATGTGTTTAAGATATATATCTTTGTGGGTGTATATATAATAAACATCATATATATATATATATATATATTATATATATATATGATATTTTTTTTTCCTAGTTTCAGCTCAGAGCTGCGGCCATTTATTTATATAATTATATAATGTGTGAGTTTTGTCTTACATTAAGTACAAGCTTAATACAAAAAACCAAAGTACAAATGTATTCTTAGACTTGTCCAGTGGTTCTCAACAATTTTTTACCGATAGACCTCTTTCACACCAGTATTATTATTGAAGGCAGTAAGGCAGCCACTTGGCGGAACCATTAGCGCACCAGTTGCTATGTGTAGCAGCATTTCATATTTCTTCACATTCTGAGTTCAAATTCCACCAAAGTTGACTTTGTCTGTGTCATCATCATTTAGTGTCTGTTGTCCATGTTCTGGACAGCTTGACTGGGCTGGCATGCTGGAAGGCTGCACCAGACTCCAGTCTGATTTGGCATGGTTTTCCGCAGCTGGATGCCCTTCCTGATGCCATCTTCACATTCCATGACTACCATTGGGATCAATCATGACCCGGAGTAGAATTCTGGATTATTTTTCCGTTTTCTTTTTCGTTTTGTGACTTAATTCTTGAGAGTGGTCCAGTTCATTTTTAGTATTTTCATTTATGAGAGTAGTCGAGTTTTAAAATGAGAACATTATTATTATTATTATTGAGTGAGAGAGCAGTTCATGCCATCAAAGTGACACTGGGGTAAAATATACGAAGCCCAATATACCCATCATGACTACCCATCTGATAAGGGTACACCAGGCACATGCATTACAACCATATGTGCACGACATGGTGATCTCATATCAAGATAAACAGTGCATGACTTTGCAGGTGGTGCCCAGTTAGAAATTTCTTCTGGTCGAGTAGCCCATCCCACTCAAAAAGGGTTGTTTAAGGATGTTGAAAGAACCACCCATGTTTCCAGAGGTGAATTATCCAAACCCCAAAGAATCCCTCTCAACACATGGCTATGATGCTCCCCCACTACTTCTGCTCATGATCAGAGATACACATATTGCCAGCCACTAAGGGACATGCTCAACTGGTTAAGGTCAAACAACTGACAAGCAAATCTGTGGTATTGAGCAAAATATTTGCTGTAGCCCATCTTTTATACCAAGACAAAACAATGTACATGATAACACTTCCAATCAGTTAAGATCAGAAGCCATGAGAGCCACTGCCTGTATTATTATTATTATTATTATTATTATTATTATTATTATTATTATTATTATTATTATTTATTATTATTATACCACATATTGTTCTATGATTAACAAGTCTATAGCCAATAAGTTTAATTTGTTTTTTTTTTCTTTTTTAGTCTATTGTTATTGGAGTTTATTTCAGATATTATCATTTTAAAAATCATCTCTGGCTAATCATTGAGAGGACGTTGGTGTTGCCTTGGCGGAGGTTTGCACTCTCTGAGTGCTCTTGTTATTATTATTATTATTATTATTATTATTATCATCATCATCATCATTATTATTATCATCATTATTATTATTATTAATATTATTATTATTATTATCATTCTTCTTATCATTATTAGTATAATTAGTATTATTGTTATTATTATTATTATGTTACACATTGTGCTATGATTAACAAGTCTATAGACAATAAGTTTCTTTTGTTTTTTTTTTCTTTTTTAGTCTATTATTATTATTATTATTATTATTATTATTATCGAGCTCTCTAATTAATACTTAATAAAATAAGCCAATTTTAAGTAGTAATCTCCACCATTTTCTGTGGCTTCTCTCTCTTAATGTGTTGTGTCTATATCGTAGCATGCATGCGTATATGTGTGCAGGTGTGTATATATATGTGCATTGTAAGCTGTTATGTACCACCAGATTTGATGTCGGTCTTCTGTCCTCGGAAAAGAGTTTGTGGCGTGAGCTAAATGACTGTAGAGGCCTCTTACACATACATACATTACTAACATACATAACATACATATATATACGGTAACATTTTTTTGATTAGAGATTTCAGATTTTAGAACCATTATATATATATATATGTGTGTGTGTGTGTGTGTAAAATATTAGAAAAAAAACACCTTGTATCAATTCAAAATGAATAATCAAATTACACCATCTAGAAAATTACATATAATAGAAAAGTTAAAAATAAAAATAACAATTAAAAAGTAAAGATTAAGTAAATTACTAAAATAATATAATGTATATAGGCACAGGAGTGGCTGTGTGGCAAGTAGCTTGTTTACCAACCACATGGTTCCAGGTTCAGTCCCACTGCGTGGCACCTTGGGCAAGTGTCTTCTACTATAGCCTCGGGCCGACCAAAGCCTTGTGAGTGGATTTAGTAGATGGAAACTGAAAGAAGCCCGTTGTATATATGTATATATATATATGCGTGCGTGTGTCTGTGTTTGGCCCCCCTAGCATTGCTTGACAACCGATGCTGGTGTGTTTATGTCCCCGTTACTTAGCAGTTCGGCAAAAGAGACCGATAAAACAAGTACTGGGCTTACAAAAGAATAAGTCTCGGGGTTGAGTTGCTCGATTAAAGGCGGTGCTCCAGCATGGCCGCAGTCAAATGACTGAAACAAGCAAAAGAGTAAAAGAGAGTATATAATATGTATATAATATCTACATATTATATACATTATATTATTCTTGTAATTTACTTAATCTTGACTTTTGTTATTTGAATTTTAACTTTTCTATTATATGTAATTTTCTAGATGGTGTAATTTAATTATTCATTTTGAATTGATAAAAGGTGTTTTTTTTCTAATATTTTATATATATTTATTATATTGTGTGGAATTTGATTTAGTATTTCTAAATTGAATTCTTTTTCCTTGTAAGTTTGGATTTTATTCCCTGAAATAATAATTATATATATATATATATATATATATATATGTATATTTTTCTTATGTATACACACATTTACTACATACAGACACGAACACAGCTATATAGCATATACATTAAATATACACTCGCATACAAACACACAGACATGCATTATATACATGCATTTATTAAATGCATATTTTCATATATGCATCACATATGCATGCATGCACAACACATATACATATACAATCACACACACACACAGATATAGATTTTATACACTTGTATATGTCATCATCATCATCATTTAACGTCCGCTTTCCATGCTAGCATGGGTTGGACGGTTCGACCGGGTCTGGGGCGCTAGGAAGCTGCACCAGGCTCCAGTCTGATCTGGCCGTGTTTCTACAGCTGGATGCCCTTCCTAACGCCAACCACTCCGTGAGTGTAGTGGGTGCTTTTTATGTGCCACCGGCACAAGGGCCAAGGGAGGCTGGCAACCGCCATGATCGGTTGGTGCTTTTTACGTGCCACTGGCACAGGAGCCAGTCAAGGCAGCACTGGCATTGGCCACGTTCGGATGGTGCTTTTTAGGTGCCACCGGTACATGTATCCAACTACAATTTCCATTTGATTTTTATTTTGATGTTGATGTACTTGACTCAATGGGTCTCCTCGAGCACAGCAGGTTGCCCTACGATCCAAGGTAAGCGCAGCAGGTCGTTCTGCAATCCAAGGTACTTTGGATGGGCTGGGGCTGCTATGTGAAGCTGGTGCAGGAAACAGCCATGGACTCATGTTATTTGTCGGATCTTCGCAGTCACAGCATATCTCCAGAGGTCTCAGTCTTTTGTCATTGCCTCTCCCTTTCTAGCCTTGCCTTCTCTCTACCTCCCTCTATCTTTCCCTCTCACCTACTCTTTACCTCCCTCTATCTTTCCCTCTCACCTACTCTTCTCTCTCTCTCTTTATATATCAATGACACTGCAAACATCTCTCTTGCACGATATATATCTTCCTCTCTTTCACCTGGCTAGAACATGATTAGTTGAGACAATGATAGTGCTGTTGTTTTTATTTAACCCAGGGTCAAAGTACCTCCAGCAGACCTCTGATCTGGTAGCTGTTGAAGTACTAGTAGTAGTAGTAGTAGCAGCAGCATTAATTGTAATACAAGTATTATTGATAATTATAATCACAATAGTAGTGACAATAGTAGTAGCAGCAGTGGTGTTAGTAGTAGTAGTAGTAGTAATTGTAGTGAGAATGGTGGTTCCGGCTGTAGTGGTAGTTGCAGTGGTTTGTGGTAATGTTAGTAGTACAGGCAGTTGTAATAATAGTAGCAGCAGTGGTGTTAGTAGTGGTGGTGGTAATAAAAATCATTTCTGCTTTATTCATTCATGATCCCTGAGGTGAGTTGAGTTTCCTGCTCAAGGATCTCATTATCAAATACAATATAAACAGGCTCTTATTTCTTCCCCCCTCTCTCTCTCTCTCTCTCTGTACAACCCTCTCTTTACTTTTACCCCCTCTCTCTCTCTGTCTTTGCTTTCTCCCTTCCTCCCTCTGTCTTTACCTCTTCCCTTCCCTCTTTCTCTCTTGCCATCTTACGCTCTTCTCTCTTATTATCTCCCTCTCTCTGTCTTTATCTCTCTATCTTTTCTCCTCCCTTTACTATTTCTCTGTATCTTTACCGCCTTCCCTCTTTCTCTCTCTCCTCTCTCTCCCATTATCTCCCTCTCTCTGTACCTCCCTCTCTAGCTTCGCCTTCTCTCTACCTCCCTCTATCTTTCTCTCTCACCTACTCCTCTCTCTCTCCTTATGTATTTATCTACATCTTTATTTCCTCTCTCTCTCTCTCTTTCTTTACCTCCCTCTTTCTAGATTCTTCCTTCTCTCTCTTTTTATCTTCTCTCTATTTTGACTTTCTTCTCTCCCTATTCTCTCCATCTCTCCTACATCCCCCTCTCTGTTACTCTGTCTATCTTTCCTCTCTTTCTCTCCTTGATTCCATCAATCAGACATAAATGATATTTATCAATACTGTCCATTGTCCGTATCTTTGAGAACTGTATGAGGAGGAGGAAGAGAGAGAGAGTGAGAGAGAGAGGCGAAGAGAGTAAGAGAGAGGGGCGAAGAGAGAGTGAGAGAGAGAAAGAGAGAGGATATAGCCAGTAATGCTGCCTGTGATTCTTGGTGTTCAGGTGATAGTAGTAGTAGTGGTCGTGGTATTGGTTGTAGTAGTAGTAGTATTTGTCCTTTGTGTTGATTAGCAGAAGGCCTGAAACATTTTCGAGGGCAGTGGTACTTATTATATCAACCCTGAAAGGATGAAAGGCAAAGTTGACCTCGGTGGAATTTGAACTTAGAATGTAACGGCAGATGAAATACTGATAAGTATTTTGCCCAGCATGCTAATGATTCTGCTGGCTCACTGACTTAATGAAATAATAATGATGATAATAATAATAATAATAATAATAAAAACACTTAGAGCACTAACCTCCGCCAAAGCAACACCAATGTCCTCTCAATGATTAGCTGGAGATGATTTTTAAAATGAGAATATTTGAAATAAACTCGACTGCTCTCACAAACAAGAATACTAAAAATGAACCTGACCGCTCTCAAAAATTTAGTAAAAAAGACGGAAATTTTAATCTAGAATCCTTGTCCAGCACTGGTTTGATCCCAAAATTTAATCATTTTGTGCCAATCATGAGGCCAAACATCCCTGAAAGTTTCATCTGAATCCATCCAGCGGTTCTTGAGATATCTTGTCCACGGACAAACAAACATCACTGAAAACAATACCTCTGCTTTCGCTAAGGCAGAGATAATAATAATAATTCTTTCTACTATAGGTACAAGGTCTGAAATTTTTTGGGAAGGGTCTTGTTGATTACATGGATCCTGCTGTTCTACTGCTACTTATTTTATTGACCCCAGATAGATGAAAGGCAAAAAATCAACCCCAATGAAATTTATGTGTATGTGAAATTTATGTTTATTGTGATGCTCTTATTTTTACTGTATTGAAAGTGTTTTACATAGGATGTGTGCAGTGCCTAGTAGTGCAATTTTCTGTATGTTATATATATTTGTTAGTCTTGGTGTTTTTGTTAGGCATTTGTCTGAATATTTTTTTATCATACCTAATGCACCCATTATGATAGGAATTGTTTCTGTTTTTAGATTCCACATTCGAGTTACCTCTATTTCCTGGTTTTTGTATTTTGAAAATTTCTCCATTTCTTTTAGAGAAATGTTGTCATCTATCGATAATTAATATATCAATTAGAAAACATTTTTCCTTGATGATCTCTGACAACTATATCTGGACTATTAGCCTTAATTTCTCTGTGTGTATTGGCATATCCCAGAGTATGGTTGCTTTCTAATTTTTGTGACCTTTTCTGGTATGTTCCTATACCTTCTTCTTCTGGCAAGCTGGCAGAATCATTAGCATGCTGGGTGAAATGCTTACAGGCATTTTATCTGGGTTCAAATGCTGCCATGGTTGACTTTGTCTTTCATCCTATCGGCTTTTAATAAACTAAGTACCGGTTGAGTACGGTGGTCACCGTAATCAACTTACCCTCTCGCCTAAGATTTCACCCATCACTATGTTCTGGGTTCCAATTCCACCGAGGTCAACTTTACCTTTCATCCTTTCAAGGTCGATTATTTAAATACCAGTGAAACACTAGGGATGGTGTAATTGATACATCTCCTCCCCCAAAATGGCTGCCCTTGTGAAAAAATTTGAAACCCTTATTATTATTATTACTATTATTATTATTATCATTATTATTATTATTATTAATTACCATCATCATTATTATTATTATTATTATTGAGAGAGAGAGCAGTTCATGCCATCAAAGTGACACTGGGGTAAAATATACGAAGCCCAATATACCCATCATGACTACCCGTCTGATAAAGGTACACCAGGCACATGCATCACAACCATATGTGCACGAAAACAGCACATGACCTTGCAGGTGGGGCCCAGTTAGAATTTTCTTCAGGTTGTTAGCACACCAGGCAAATACTTAGCAGTATTTCGTCTGTCTTTATGTTCTGAGTTCAAATTCCACCGAAGTCGACTCTACCTTTCATCCTTTCAGGGTTAATAAATTAAATACCAGTTAAACTCTGTGGGGTCAATGTAATCAACTGTCCTCCCCTTCTCCCCCTCCCCCCAAATTTCAGGCCTTGTGCCTATAGTTGAAAAGATCATTATTCTCCTTAATAGTAGTCATATTAACACCGCAAGGTCGCAGCAGCAGCAGCAGCAGCCATGATGATGATGATGATGATGGTGCCGTTCTAAGCCTGATAATTAGAAAGTATTAAAGAGGTTTTTTTTTTTTTTGGTTTTTGTTTTGCGATAGATAAAGATCAATGCTGTTTTCTAAAGAAACACAACACTGTCTTGAAGACAAGCTAACCCCGCCCACCACCACTTCCTGCACCACCACCACCACCACCACCACCCACCCCACACACACACCACGCTTTTATTGATTTCTGTTTAGAATAATTAATTACCGTTTCTCCCACCTTTTCCCTCCCTCCCTCCCTCCCTCCACACCATTATTATGTTACATTAACCACTTTTTTTTTATATTTGTATTTACACAAACACACACACACACACACACACACACACAAACACACACACAAACACACACACAAACACACACACACACACACACACACACACACACACACACACTCTTATGTTTTCTCCTCTCTTTCTCTTACATCGTCTTCTCAGCCACGCTTAGTTTTCGTTAAATGGTGCACAAAAATCTAATAAGTTGCTTTTGTTCTTGCGCGATATTCCATCCATGACCACCACCTCATCATATGTTTCTGACACAGTGTAACTGGGACTACATCATTTGATGTGCTCACACTTGTTATTGTCGCTTAGCCTCAAGTCAAGCTTCTTCCAACAGCATCATATGTGATGCAAGGTTTACCATCTACAATCATCTTGTCTATTTTAAAAAATTTTTCTTTTATTCAATAAATCTTTTCCCCCCTCTCTTAAGATGGTATGGTGTGATTTGAGGAACATTTGGCTGTTATTTCTAGCAACTAGTTAAAGGATTGTTTCCTCTGTTTGAAATTCCACTGTTGTCAGTAAAATTATTATTATTATTATTATTATTATTATTATTGAGTGAGAGAGCAGTGCATGCCATCAAAGTGACACAGGGGTAGAATATACGAAGCCTAGTATACCCATCATGACTACCTGTCTGATAAGGGTACACTAGGTTCATGCATTACAACCATATGTGTGCGACATGGTGATCTCATATCAAGATAAACAGCACATGACCTTGCACGTGGGGCCCAGGCAGAATTTTCTTCAGGTCGAGTAACTCATCCTGCTCAAAAGGTCCCTGAATAAGGGTTGTTTAAGGATGTTGAATGAAACACCGATGTTTCCAAAGGTGAATTATCCAAATCCCAAAGATTTTTGAGATCTGTAGACTACAATCACTTAATTATATAAAGAGGAGTCGGAGTCAAAGGTGCCAACAGCAGAGGAGTCAGAGTCTTTTGTTTTGACTCTGCAGCGCTGCTCACCACATTGTTCCACATCTTCCAGAGTCTACCCCTTCTACATGTCCCCTGTCCAATTAGAGATCAACACCTCTTGATGCAACTGTCTTCATTCATACACCTTACATGGCCCTGCAAGCGCAGTCTTCTCTCTTGCACACTACGTCAATGGTAGTAATAATAACGGTTTCAAATTTTGCCACAAGGGCAGAAATTTTGGTGGGGAGGGGATTACATCAACCCCCCTGGTGCATAACTGGTACTTAATTTATCGACCCTGAAAGGATGAAAAGCAAAGACAACCTTGCCGGAATTTGAACTCAGAACGTAGCGGCAGATGAAATACCTATTTCTTTATTACCCACAAGGGGCTAAAGACAGAGGGGACAAACAAGGACAGACATGGGTATTAAGTCGATTACATCGACCCCAGTGCGTAACTGGTACTTAATTTATTGACCCCGAAAGGATGAAAGGCAAAGTCGACCTCGGCAGAATTTGAACTCACAACATAATGGCAGCCGAAATACCACTAAGTTTTTCGCCTGGGTTGCTAATATTTCTACCACCTCACCGCCTTTTCAATGATGATGAAAATTATAATAATAATAGCGTGTGTGACCCCTTTCGGTCATGAATGACCATGGGATTGCACCTAGAAAGTTACCCTCCGAGGCACAAGTCTGGGCAAGGTTGTTTATGGAAAACCAGCAGTCGCCCACGCATACTGGCTCCCCTCTCCATGTCACCAGTGTTATCCAAGGGAAAGGCAAAGGGGCCGATACAGCTTGGCACCAGTGATGTCGCAGCTCATTTATTAACGTGCAAATGGCTGAGCACTCCACAGACACGTGTATGCTTAACATAGTTCTCAAGGAGATTCAGCGTGACACAGTGTGACAAGGCTGGCCCTTTGAAATACAGGAACAATGGAAACAGGAAGAAAGAGTGAGAGAAAGTTGTGACAGCAGGGTTCGCCACCATCCCTCGTGAAGCTTTGGGTGTTTTCACTCAATAAACACTCACAATGCCCGGTCTGGGAATCGAAACTGCGATACTGTGACCGCGAGTCCGCTGCCCTAACCACTGGACCATTGCGCCTCCACAATAATAATAATAATAATTATTATTATTATCTATAATTATATATTCATATCTGTTGTTATTTAACCTCAGCCGACCTCTTGCCTAACAAATCTTTGATCAAAAACCACTCCAGCCGTGGCCTTCATATCTATGTCTAATGTGTTTGGAACCCAATTTTGTGTTATGCAACATGTTTGTTTGTAAGTCAGTGCTGTGCAATTTGAGGGAGTCCTGGCTGCTCTTTCTTAACAAGTTGGGCAACTAAGACTTAGAGGCTCCCTCATTATCTTGGATTAACAGCAGTGTTTCGTGGTGGATCAGACAGGTGAAGTGAGGGATATTTTTCCGATGTTTTGGAAATAAAATTCCAGAATTCCTTGTCAGCTTCATCCACTGCAGCAGCAGCATCACCATTCTCTACCATTATCACCAGTGCCATCCTTACCAATCATACCACCACCACCACTACCACCACCATTTATAGCTCTCTCTCTCCCTCACCACGTCCCTACCACTACTCGGCTCCTCACCATTAATTCATATGCATCTGGCATTTTTAATTTCAGGACCAGGGATGGGGGTGGGGGAAGAAGGTGGTTGTGGTTGTGATAGTAGTAGGAGTGGTGGTGGTGGGAGTGCTGGTAAGAACGGCGAAGGGTGTTAAGCAATGACAACTCCCGAGGGACGGTAATTGAAAGCTAAACCCTAACAGCAACAACAACAACAATAATAATAATAATAACAATAATAATAAAAATAATAATAATAATGGTAATAATAATAATGGTAATATTAATAATAATAATAATAATAATGGTAATAATAATAATATTAATAATAATAATAATAATAATAATGGTAATAATAATAATATTAATAACAATAATAATAATAATATTAATAACAATAACAATAATAATAATAAGAAGAAGAATGATAGTGATGGTGGTGACAATGAGAGGAAGAATAGTGATGATGATGATGATGATGCGAGTGGTTGTGATAATTTTGGTGGGGATTATTTTGAAGTTATTGATGATGGTGATGGTCATGATGATGACTGATGACTAAAATTTTTGTACTGATGGTGATGATGATGGTGAAGATAGTGATGATGATGTTTGTAATGATGATGATAATTATGATGATGTCAATAATAGTGACAATAGTAATAACGATGATGGTTATGATGATGATTATGATGATGATATTGATGAGGTGATGATGATGATCATGGTGGTGAAGATAGCGATTTGTAATGAGGACAACAACGGCGATGACGACAATCCTGATCATTGTCCTTGTCATCATTTCTGTTGCCGCAAGGGGAGGTGATGTGTGGCACGAGGTGGGGAGGCACGGCACATCATTCTACAACAGGGAATCATTTACAAAGTAATAACAATGATAATACAGTGAATAACAAAATACCGATTCCACCACCACCACACCACCACTACTAGTACTACTACTGCTGCTACTACTACTACTACTAATAATAATAATGATAATAATAATACTAACACCAACTATAAGAAGAATAAGAATAAAAATATCAATAATAATAATAATAATAATACCATAATAATGATAATACCATTAATAATAATAATAATAATAATAATAAATAATGATAATACGAACACCAACTGTAATAAGAATAAGAATAAAAATATCAATAATAATAATAATAATACCATAATAATAATAATAATAATACTAACACCAACTGTAAGAATAATAATAATAATAGTAATAATAACGATGATTATGGTAATAAAGAAAAATAAGCGAAATACATATTTAAGAATCTGTGGAGTAAAATTTTTGAAAATTGAGACCAATCAAAGAATGAAGTTACCGATTCCTTGGTTTCTTGCTTGTCTTCTTGAGTTTCTTCGGTAGTTTTTCTTTTTTTTTATCTCTGTCTTTTTATTCTATTTATATATTTTTTGTACATATTTTTTGTTTGTTTGTTTGTAGGGGGTGGGGGAAGAATGATGTTGTTTTGAGGGAATGGTGGTAGTGATGGTGGCGGCAGCGGGGAACAGGGTTTGTTCAGGTTTCGTAGATTTTTTTTTGGTATTATTTTCTGTTTTTTTTTTATTACAATATTATTTTAGTTAATTTTTTTTTTTGGTATTTTTTTTCAAACCAATTTAATCCAAACACATTTAAATAACTTTTTATTTAATTTATATATTTATTTATTTTTTTTTTTGTATGTGTGTGTGTGTGTATTTTTTTTTCCCCTCATTTTATTTTGTAAATAAAAAGAAAAATTGCATTAAGAACTTCGTTTCACATGAAACCATGCATTTGGCTTAAAGAATCCGTAAAAATAAAATTAAAAATAATACTAATAATAAAACGGCGGAAAAAAAAAGGTTTTAAATAACTAGCACCAAATTCCAACCAAACTTCATGCCACCCACCTACCCACCCACCCATCTATTCTGTTCTTCCTCCGATTTCATGAAACAGCATGTACAAACATGCAGAAAAAAAAAATTAAAACACACACACAGAAATATAAATAAAAATGAAAAAAAAGAGACAGCTGCTACCCACCTCCACACACCACTTTAAGCTGTATCATCCTCATCATCATCATCATCATCAACTAACTGTATCATCTTTTCGCCATTACACACCTGCCAATGGTGAAGCCTCTAATGTTTGTTCAGTATACTAGAAATAGCAGCTAAGTCTCAAATTAGAATCTGAAGTCTGGAACAAGGAAGCAGGGCCAATAGCTGATAGGATCACCATCATCATCATTATTTAATTATTTCTTTACTACCCACAAGGGGCTAAACACAGAGAGGACAGACAAGGACAGACAGACGGATTAAGTCGATAATATTAACTCCAGTGCGTAAGTGGTACTTATTTAATCGACCCCGAAAGGATGACAGGCAAAGTTGACCTCGGCAGAATTTGAACTCAGAACGTTGCGGCAGACGAAATACGGCTACGCATTTTGCCCGACATGCTAACGTTTCTACCAGCTCACTGCCATTTAATATCCGTTTTCCATGCTAGCATGGGTCAAAAGGTTTGACCAGAGCTGGCCGGGCCAGAGGGCTGTGCCAGGCTCTACTATTTCTTCTGGTGTGGTTTCTGTGGCTGTATATCATTCCTGATGCCAAGTATTTCACAGAGTGTACAAGGTGCTTTTAATGTGGCCCCAACTCCACTATTTTACTGTGGTGGATGGGTCTTCTTGAGTAGAGCAACGTACCAAATATTCTGGCCCCTTTGTCATGTCCTTCATGAGGCTCAGTATCTTAAGATCAACTTTTAATACTTCGTTCCATGTCTTCCTGGGTTTCCTTCTTCTACAAGTGCCATGCACTAAGATGACTTTTTTTTATTCTTTCATCCTTTTATCTGTTTCAGTCATTTGACTGCGGCCATCCATTCGGAGTTGATAAAATATCAGTTATACTCTTGTGTGAACAAAAGCGCTAATAACAATGAAGAAA
>NC_043020.1:26246342-26261342 GCF_006345805.1 Octopus sinensis
TAAGTGACAGGGACATAAACACACCAGCATCGGTTGTCAAGCAATGCTAGGGGGACAAACACAGACACACAAACACACACACACACATACATATATACATATATACGACGGGCTTCTTTCAGTTTCCGTCTACCAAATCCACTCACAAGGCTTTGGTCAGCCCGAGGCTATAGTAGAAGACACTTGCCGAAGGTGCCACGCAGTGGGACTGAACCCGGAACTATGTGGTTGGTAAGCAAGCTAATAACCACACAGCCACTCCTGTGCCTATATGGGGAGAATTAACAAAAAAAACAAAAGACGAAGACAGGTGGTGTATGTATGTATGTGTGTGTGTATAAGAGAAGAGTGTGTTTTGTGTGTGCTGCTAGTTGCATGTATGTGCACACACACACACGTGTATGTATGTATGCGCGTGTGTGTGTGTACTGAAGCATGGGTGTGTATTTCTGCATGAATAAATAAGACTAAATCAGTAATTTAAAATTCAAAATTACATAAAAAATATAAAAATTCTCACGAGAATCCTGATTTGTTTAAACATTTTGTGTTTTTCTTTTTGAGTGGTTATATTTTTATTTTCCTCTTTAATTAAATTTAATTAAAAACTTCACCCAAGAACATTGTTGCCTCGTTAAATCTAAGAATCCTATTTGCTTACTAAATTTCCATTGACTTTATTTAATTAAATGCTGTGTAACATGGTATGTGATAGTTCGAGCCAATAATGAAGTTCCTACGTGGTCATAGAATCTGCTAGAAACAACAGCCAAATCTCTTTCAAGCCATCATCATCATCATCATCATCATCATTTAGCGTCTATTATCGTTTGAAACTGGTAAACGGAAGAGCGGCACCAAGTTCCAATCTGATTTCATATGGTGTCTGTGGCTGGATCCCTTTTCCTAATGAATGCCAGCCACTCCCAGACTGTAATTGGTGCTTTTTATGTGCCACTGGCACAGGTGCCAGTAATGTGACACCGGCATCAGTCACAACTACGATTTCCCTTGGCTTGAAAAGTCTTCTCAAGCCTATCCTTTTTTCTTTACTACCCACAAGGGGGCTAAACATAGAGGGGACAAACAAGGACAGACAAATGGGTTAAGTCGATTACATCGACCCCAGTGCATAACTGGTACTTAATCTATCGTCCTGTATTTTCTTTTACCCGATGCCAGGAACTTTTCAGCACCCCTTGTATGTATATATGATATTGACTGTGGCCATGCTGGAGCACTGCCTTTAGTTGAGCAAATCAACTCTAGGATTTATTCTTTGTAAGCCTAATACTTATTCTATCAGTCTCTTTTGCCAAACCACTAAGTTACGGGGATGTAGACACACCAGAATCGGTTGTCAAGCGATGTTGGGGGAGGGGGATAAACACAGACACAAACATATACACACATGTACATATATATATATATATTTATTTATATATATATATATATATATATATAAGCAGCAGAAATTTCAACAAAACCTGTTACTCTGAGTTTCCTGTTGCCGTTCATCGGACAGTTTTTGCTAGAAAAAAACTGTCTGATGAATGGCAACGGGAACTCAGAGTAACAGGTTTTGTTGAATTTTCTGCTGCTTTAAATAAAGCATATTATTCTACCACTGGTATTTGAGTACTCTTTTTTCTACCTTGTTTCACATTTGTGTGTTTACTCCGGTATATATATATATATAAAGTTAATCCAAACATGAAAGCACAAAAAACACAACAACGCGAGGACGTGGAACAAATATAGTGTTATTGGACGCTTAGGAAAGAAGGAAAGAAGGAGGGTTTAACGTTTCGAGCGGAGCTCTTCGTCGGAAACATAGGAGAAGGAAAGATCCAGAGAAGGGAAGACAGAGGAAAAAAAATCGCCATATATATATATATATATATATGATGGGCTTCTATCTATCCATCCATCCACCTTTCTCTTTCTTTCACTGTTTCTCTCTTCTTTGCCCTCTTCTCTCTTTCTCTATCTCTCTGTCTTACTCCCTCCCTTCACTATGTTTTTTCTCTCCCCCTCTTACTCTGCCTTTCCCTTCTTTCTTGTCCTCCCCCTTCTCTCTCTCTCTATTCACTTATACTTTTCCTCTTATCTCTCTTTGTCTTTCTATACACCCAGGACTCTAGCTTTCTTTCTCCCCCCCCCCTCTCTCTCTCCATTCTTTCTCCATTCTCTCTCCCTTTCTCCCCACCTCTCTTCCTCATTCTATCTCTCTTCCCCCCCCCCCCCCTCTCTCTGTCAACTAAAAAGTCAATCTAATACTCTCTTACAAAAACTTCTTTCTCCAAAAATTTCCTGACAATCTTCCAATGTTCCAACGTTCCAATGTTCCATCTGAACAAAAGAAAGATCAGTGTCGGTGTAGATGGGGGTGGGCCAGGTATGATTGATGGGTGGCAGGAGAGATGACAGAGTCGGTCTTTTTATCTTTTTAACGATAATTATATATAATTAGGGGTAATTTGCTCTGTAAGTTTTGGTTTTTATTTCAGAGAAATTTGCATATTCTAACTCTTAAATGAGTGAAGGAAGAGGGAGGGGGAGCTGTGTGTGTGTATGTGTGTGTGTGTGTATGTGTGTGAAAATATTGTCTGTATGTGTGTGTTTGGAGACACACATGAGCATTCAAGCATATGCAAATAATAATATACACATAATCACACACACACGCATATATATATATACACACACACACACACACACATATTATATATATATAGAGAGAGAGAGAGAGAGAGAGCTAAAAGTGCCAGAATCCAGAGAAAGTGTGTCTGTGTGTATATGTTTATGTGCTTGTGTGTGTATATGTATATACATACACACACACACACACACAAATATATATTTTTTATATCAAAGTGATATATATACAAAATAGTGTATATATATATATATATATATATATACAAAACAATATATATAAGATAGCACATATATGTACAAAACACATATAACCATATAAGATAGTATATATATATATATAATATATATATATACACACAAGCTATATATATATATATGCAAGCTATATATATATATATATATATATAATATAGCTTGTAATGTAAACAAATAGACAGATGGAAAAGAAACGAGGAAATGTGTTTATATATATTATTATATATATATATATACACACACATATATATCATGTGTGTGTTGTGTGTATATGTGTGTTACTTTTGCGTATGCACCAGTTAACATACTCATGTGTGTGTGTGTGTGTGTGTGCACCTAAGTATGTGCATAATAATTGCGATTTAGGAATTAATGTGCGAAGAGAGGAAAATACAAAAGAGTTGTTAATGTATATTTAGAATCTATTATTTATAATAATAGACAACAGCCTTCACTATTGCATCCGTGTGTGTGTGTGTGTGTGTGTGTGTGTCTATTATTCATAATAGACAACAACCTTTGCAACTTCTTCCTCCTCCTCTTCCCGCTACTCTGCCTCTACTTTCACTTTTATTTTGAATTGCTTGTGAGCGAGTGGTGTATATGTATATCCCTGTGTGTGTCTGTATGGATGTGTGTGTGTATATATATATATATGTGTGTGTGTGTTTATATTTGCATGTGTGTGGTGTGTGAATGTGTTTGTGTGAGAATATATATCCATGTGTGGATGTGTATATTCCTCTGTACATCCCTCTGCGTGTGTGCATATATTCCTCCATGCGTGTGTGTGTATCCCTGTGTAAATGCTTGTGCATCCCCTTGTGCATGAGTATCTACATGCGAGTGTGTATTCTTGCGTATGTGCACCTGTGTGGTGTGTGTGCATATGGATGTGTACGTTAGCTTATAAGTGCGGGTGATTTGGAACCATTCTGAAGAATCCAATCATTACTTCCTCATTCACTTTATGCTCCCATTCCACCCTCACCACAGCTCAGCTCATCTCTACTCAGTTCAGCTAAGCTTAGGTCATCTCAGATAAGCCCAGCCCATCTCATCTCAGTTCAGCACAACTCATCTCATCTCGGCTAAGCCCAGCTCAGCTCATCTCATCTCAGTTCAGTCCAGCACAGCTCATCTGAGCCCAGCCCAGCTCATCTGAGCCCAGCCCAGCTCAGCTCATCTCTGCTCATCTCAGCTCAGATCATCTCAGCTAAGCCCAGCTCTGCTCATCTCAGTTCAGCTCAGATCATCTCAGCTAAGCCCAGCTCAGCTCAGCTCATCTCTGCTCAGCCCAGATCATCTCAGCTAAGCCCAGCTCAGCCCAGCTCAGCTCATCTCTGCTCATCTCAGTTCAGCCCAGCTCAGCTCAGATCATCTCAGCTAAGCCCAGCTCAGCTCATCTCTCATCGCTCATCTCATTCAGCCCAGCTCAGCTCAGATCATCTCAGCTAAGCCCAGCTCAGATCATCTCTGCTCAGCCCAGATCATCTCAGCTAAGCCCAGCTCAGCTCATCACTGCTCATCTCAGTTCAGCCCAGCTCAGCTCAGATCATCTCAGCTAAGCCCAGCTCAGCTCATCTCTGCTCATCTCAGTTCAGCCCAGCTCAGCTCAGATCATCTCAGCTAAGCCCAGCTCAGATCATCTCTGCTCAGCCCAGCTCAGATCATCTCTGCTCAGCCCAGCTCAGCTCATCTCTGCTCATCTCAGTTCAGCCCAGCTCAGCTCAGATCAGATCATCTCGCGCTCGACATTCTTTTTTTTAAATCATAATTGTTTCAGCACATTTTTATGCTCATTGGTGAGATGATATAATAAAAATATTGTCTAATCACTATCTATGGATTCTATAGAGTTCTTGATGTATAGCCACTAACTAGAGCATTCTCACTGTATGTTGACATCAGGTAGCCAATAACTGGATGAGCTTTGCATAGCATGCTACAACGTTTTTACCTGGATCTTATTTAACTTATATGTGACTGTGGTAAGAAGTTTTCTTCTCAACCACATGGTTCTGGGTTCAGTTCCTCTGCATGGCACCTTGGGCAAGTATTTTCTACTATAGCCTTGTGTCGACCAAAACCTTGTGAGTGGATTTGGTAGACAGAAACTGAAAGAAGCCTGTTACATATACAGTTGAAATTTACAGAAAGACAAAAGAAGACAGGTGTGTAAACAACAAGCAGGTGTATTAGTTTGATGTCGGGAAAGCGAGAAAGTCTTTTATGTGTGTGTGTGTTTGTGTTTGTCCCCACAACACTGTTTGACACCCCATGTTGGTGCGTTGATATCCCAGTAACTTAACGGGTTGACAAAAAGGACTGATAAAATAAGTATCAGTCTTTACAAAAAAAAATAGTATTGGAGTCAATTTATTTGACTAAAAATTCTTCAAGGCTGTGCCCCAGCATGGCCACAGTCCCATGACTGAAACAAGTAAAAGATGAAAGATATGTGTGCGTGTGTATGTGTATGAAAGTACATGCATGTGTCTGTGTGTTTGTGCGTGTTTTTGTGTGTGTTTGTGTGTGTTGTGTGTGTTGTGTGTGTTGTGTGTGTGTGTGTTGTGTGTGTGTTGTGTGTGTGTTTGTGTGTGTGAAGAATTTTGAGTGTTGACATTCAGTTTTCCAACTAAACCTGCTCCCAACACTGAAAGAAAATATTATTGAAAAGTTTCTCGATAAATGTTACCATCTTTTAAAGTTTCCGAAGTGAGATTCTTTGTCTGAGATGGGTTAAGGAAATGAAGAAGACGAAGAGGAAAAGAGAAAAAGAATATGTGTTTTAAAAATGTGCTTCTTTTTTCATTGGTCAATTGGATGTGCTTAAAAATACAATTCCTCACACACTGCGAAGATAAGTGAGCAAGCAAGGAAATAAGCGAGCGAGCGAATAAAGGAAATGGGCGAGTGAGTGAATGAATGACTGAATGGAGTGAGTGAGGGAGGGAGCGGAATGAGTGAGCGAACGAAGTTGAGAGTTTGGTGTGGTGGAGCGTGGAGTGGCGGTTGCATTGGTACACTCCGCCTTACACTAAACCTTCTCTGACACTTACGAAATGATGTTTTTACAGCAAGTCTTGGCATTTGCCAGGATTGAAATGTCATGTTGTTTTAGCGGAGATCTTTGACGAGCTACTATGAGTGTGGTGGCGCCGGTGGAGGAGGAGGTGGTGGGTGGGTGTGAAGGAGGAGGATGCTTTTAGACAATATTTAGTGTTGCACAATAGCATACTTCTGTGTGTGTGTGTGTGTGTGTGTGTTTTGTCCCCACAACACTGTTTGACACCCCATGTTGGTGCGTTGATATCCCAGTAACTTAACGGGTTGACAAAAAGGACTGATAAAATAAGTATCAGTCTTTACAAAAAAAAATAGTATTGGAGTCAATTTATTTGACTAAAAATTCTTCAAGGCTGTGCCCCAGCATGGCCACAGTCCCATGACTGAAACAAGTAAAAGATGAAAGATATGTGTGCGTGTGTATGTGTATGAAAGTACATGCATGTGTCTGTGTGTTTGTGCGTGTGTTTGTGTGTGTTTGTGTGTGTTGTGTGTGTGTGTGTATGTGTGTTTGTGTGTTGTGTTTGTGTTGTGTGTGTGTTTGTGTGTGTGAAGAATTTTGAGTGTTGACATTCAGTTTTCCAACTAAACCTGCTCCCAACACTGAAAGAAAATATTATTGAAAAGTTTCTCGATAAATGTTACCATCTTTTAAAGTTTCCGAAGTGAGATTCTTCGTCTGAGATGGGTTAAGGAAATGAAGAAGACGAAGAGGAAAAGAGAAAAAGAATATGTGTTTTAAAAATGTGCTTCTTTTTTCATTGGTCAATTGGATGTGCTTAAAAATACAATTCCTCACACACTGCGAAGATAAGTGAGCAAGCAAGGAAATAAGCGAGCGAGCGAATAAAGGAAATGGGCGAGTGAGTGAATGAATGACTGAATGGAGTGAGTGAGGGAGGGAGCGGAATGAGTGAGCGAACGAAGTTGAGAGTTTGGTGTGGTGGAGCGTGGAGTGGCGGTTGCATTGGTACACTCCGCCTTACACTAAACCTTCTCTGACACTTACGAAATGATGTTTTTACAGCAAGTCTTGGCATTTGCCAGGATTGAAATGTCATGTTGTTTTAGCGGAGATCTTTGACGAGATACTATGAGTGTGGTGGCGCCGGTGGAGGAGGTGGTGGGTGGGTGTGAAGGAGGAGGATGCTTTTAGACAATATTTAGTGTTGCACAATAGCATACTTCTGTGTGTGTGTGTGTGTGTCTGTTTGCCTGGCTGCCAGCCTTTACTTAAGTATGTATGTATTTTTATGTATGTACTATATGCCTTTTTAAATGTGTGTATGTGTATATATATATGTGAATGTCTGAATGTGTAATTGTAAGAGTTTGTGGGGTTTTTAAAAAATTTCTTTATCTGTGTGTGAGTGTGTAGATTTCTGTGTCTGTCTTTTGACTGGCGACTCTATGAGTTCTAAATGGTAGAAAAACCCCAATTATACACACACACATACATATATATACACACACACACAGAAAGAGAGAGAGTCATAAATATATTTAAATATATTTCATTGGTAGAATTTTACAAACTGTTTCAAGAGCTGAAACTCTTGTCCCTTGCATCACTTTTGTATTTTGTGTGTATACCACACTTACATGTGTATGTGTGTGTGTAAATATATATATATATATATATTATATATATATATATATATACATACACACACACACTTATATATATACATAAATGTATAAATGTATGCATATACATACATACTGCATATATATACTGGCTCAAGTTTAAATCTCTTCTGCTCTGTGAAGTGTATTCTAAACAGAGAATATGTCTCTCATCTATTAACTATATATATTATATATATATATATATATATATATATATATATAATATATATATATATATATATATAATGGAGGCGCAATGGCCCAGGGGTTAGGGCAGCAGACTCACGGTCGTAGGATCGCGGTTTCGATTCCCAGAGTGGGTCTTGTTAGTGTTTATTGAGTGAAGACACCTATAAACTTCCATGAGGCTCTCGCAGGGAGTGGTTGCAGTCCCTGCTGTATTCTTTTGCCCCAACTTTCTCTCACTCTTTCTTCTGTTGGCTTGCTTGCTTAGCCAGCGGGGTGGCGTCATTTGAAGGCTAAAACAATGCGAAGCGCATTGTGACCAGCAATGTGTAGCAACATCTGTATATATATGACACACACACACACACATACACACATATGTATATATATATATACACACACACACACACACACACACATATATATGTATAGGGAGAGTTTACGAAAAAAACAAAAGACGAAGACAGGTGGTGTACAAAACAAACAGATGTATTAGTATAACGCTCAGGAATAGAAAAGTCTTTTATGTTTCGAGCCTATGCTCTTCTACAGAAAGGGACACAGAAAAAACAAGGAGAGAAAAAAGAGAGAATATATATATATATATATATATATTCACATATATACATACATATATATATACATACATACATACATGCTCACACATATATATATATAAGTATATATAATGTTTAAACTTGTATGAGTTGTGAAAGAGCAGTTGCTGCCGTCTCGCTTGTTTTCCCTCTCTTTTTCTCCTTACTGCCATCCACCTGCCCACTCACATGTTAAGCCTTCTGCCGCCATGCAACTGCAGATATACCATTCACAGAACTACTCTTGTATTTCTGTTTTTGCAACAAACAATGCCACATGACAGATAATGGCTAATGGTCTCTGTGAGAGAGAAAGAGACAGACAGAGAGAATCTTGTCGCTTTAGACTAAAAGTTTTAAGAACATAACAGTTTTGAGTTTAACGAAGAACTTAGCGTTGCAGACACGAAAGAGGAAGAGAAGAATGTGGGAACTGTGCAAGTGCTGCATGCATGCGCTTGTATGAGTGTGTGTGTGTGTGTGTGCGTGTGGCATTTGTCATTGGTGCACTTCTGCGGCATTCTACCTATTGCATTAACCAGAACAGACAGACAGACGTAGAACAGAACAATGTTACAATGCGACTTTAAATGACCGTTCCATATTCTTGGTAACGGTAAATACTTGTCTCTTTCAGTCTCTCTCTCTCTATCTCTCTCTCTTCTGCTTTCTCACTCTCTCTCTCTCTCCTGCTTTTTCTTTCTCTCTCTCTCTCTCTCTTTGTGTCTTCCCTTCGTATATCTCTGTCTTTTTCCTCTTGGTTATGTAGTATACACGCACGCATACATATATATATACATTTACATACATGCATATATTTATACATGTGTGTGTAGTTGTAGATATATATATACATATGTTTACATGTGCTTTTATATATATATATATATGTGTGTGTGTGTGTGTCTATATACATGTGTGTGGGTGGGTGTGTATATATATATACACACACGTATATATATGCATACATATATATATTTATACACCAGCATATGATGTACATACGTGCATACAGACAGATAGATATATGCACACAGTTATATACGTGTTTGTGTATATGTATGTATGTATTTATATATATATATATATATATGTACGTGTGTGTGTCTCTCTCTCTCTATATATATATATACACGCACACACACACACACTCGTATATTCTTTTCCATCTATTTTGTCCATGTCCTTTCAACATTTCAGAACTGAACAAAATGGTATTTCTTGTCACAACCAATGTTATTACAGCTGGTCGGCTGTCATCATCATCATCATCACCACCACCATCACCACCACCACCATCACCTCTACCATCACCACCGTCACCACCACCATTGGCAGTGATTTGGCAGGACTGTTAGTGCTTCCAACTAAAATGCCATTCCACAGAACTGTTGCAGACAAAATGCTTTGCGCCATTCACACCAATTTTTTCTTCCAGTTCTTCACATTCTGTGTTCAAATCCCATCCACGTCAAAATTTTCCTTTCGTCTTCTGTTGGAGATTTTAATAAAATGAATACCAGTCATTTATTTGGGTACAGGTGGTGGTGGTGGTGGTGGTGGGGCTATGGTACGACATTTTTAGCAGAACGTCCAATTTTCAATGGATGGATGTATGTATGGTTCGGATGGAATTCGTTGAGGCAGGTTTTCTACATCGGGATGCTCTCCCTGTCACCAAGCCTTACTTGTTTCCAAGCAAAGTAATTACCATACCATGTATCTCATAGAAGACTGGAAACAAACATTTGTTGTCCTTGTTGCTGGTGCTGATTGAAGTGGTGATGGTATTGGTGTTGCTGTTGGTGATTGTTGTTGTTGTTAAGCAACAAGATGGGTAAGGGTGATTAGGTGATGGTCTAGGGCTTAGGGGTGGGAGACCCCAGACCTTCCAAAAAAAAAAAAACTTTGGTTATCTTGTTGTAGTCGAGGGCTCTTCGTTGACTCCCAACACCACTGGGAGGTGGCCCTCGAAGTCGCTGGAAATGGAGATCTCCAGATCCAAATTCTTGAACGGCTGCTGCTGTTGGTGGTGATGGTGATGGTGGTGGTGATGGTGATGGTGGTGGTGGTGGTCCTTTCACTCTGTCCAGGGTCACCAACGTTGTCCTTTCAGAAGCAGCACCAACAGATGAAACACTCTCACCCTCCCTCTTCATCATCATCATCATCATCATCATGTGACTTTCCTCCTCCTTCTCTCCCTCTCTCTCATTGACAAAGGATAATCAGATTTACTCGTCTTATATATGTATCCTGCTTGCATTTGTCGGTTTTCTATGCCTTTCCTAATGCCAACCACTTTGGATCAATTTGTTCAACAGAAACCCTTCAAGGAAATGCTCCAGCATGGCCACAATGAATCAAGTGAAACAAATAAGGGATAAGAGATAACAATTTCTCTTCGCTTCTGACAGCTTCTGCTGTCAAAACACACACACACACACACACTCTTGTACTGTTTGGACAGCTTTCTTCTGCTACACACACACACACTTCTAATGTTGCTTGTCCAACGTAGGTGCAAGCACACCAGTCAATTAGTCATTCATCCTATGTCTGTCTGTCTGTCTCTCTCTGTCTCTGTCTCTCTCTCTCTGTCCACCTCTGTATCTCTGTTTGTCTCTCTCTCTCTCTATCTATCTATCTATCTCTGTCTGTCTCTTTCACTCTTGCATCATTCATAATCTGATGATTACCTGTCAACCCTCTCTGTTTTTCTCTTTCTTCCTCCTTATCTCTCTCTCTCTCCTTGTAGTTCTGCCGCTCTTTCTACATATATCTCTTCTTCTTCTTCTCTCCTCCTCACTCATAGTCTGCATTTCTGCCATCCTTTTTCTGTCTCTCTATCTTTCTATATATCTCTCTTTCTACATATATATCTCTCTCCCTCTCTCTCACTATCATTCTTTCCCATCCTTTCTAACACCTCACCCCCCCTCTATATATATATATATATATATATCTCCCTCTCTACACATTTCTTTCTCTCTCTGTCTCTCTTTCTCTCTCTCTCGTATTCACAGTTCAATAGTTTAAATTTTCTGCCCTATTAATCTCATCTTTCAAGATTTCTGTTTTCAACATTATTTTAACCAATGAAATATCTGATTAGAGTCACATGACACACGCCTCTCCTTTTTAGTATGTGCCGACCAAAACCTCGTGAGTGGATTTGGTAGATGGAAACTGAAAGAAGCCCATCGTATATATGTATATATATATATATATGTGTGTGTGTGTGTTTTTGTGTCCGTGTCTATCCCCCAAACATCGCTTGACAACCGATGGTGGTGTGTTTATGTCCCCGTAACTTAGCAGTTCGGCAAAAGTGATCGATAGAATAAGTACTAGGCTTACAAAGAATAAGTCCTGGGGTCGATTTGCTCGACTAAAGTTGGTGCTCCAGCAGGGCCACAGTCAAATGACTGAAACAAGGAAAACAGAAAAGAGAAATATATATATATTTTGGAACGTAAAAGCACCCACTACACTCTTGGAGTGGTTGGCATTAGGAAGGGCATCCAGCAGTAGAAACTCTGCCAGATCAAGACTGGAGCCTGGTGCAGCCATCTGGTTCGCCAGCCCTCAGTCAAACCGTCCAACCCATGCTAGCATGGAAAGTAGACATTAAACGATGATGATAATATATATATATATGTATATACATATATATGTGTGTGTGTGTGTATATATATATATATATATATATATATTTCTGTGTGTATGTATATATGATATATGTTGTTTAGCCCTGGGTCATCTCTTCTTGAGTGGACTTATGATGAGAGATATTCTGATCATGACCATCCCAGCATTTTTCTGTCATAGGGTATCAAAGACTACATTATTCAATGTCTTGTATTTTTCCTTCCTTTTTCTTTTACAATTTGAGGGGAGATTCTGCCTGCTATTTCTAGCGATTTGGACGACTGCATAGAGGCACTTTTATGATGTGATGGCATGCATGGTGTTCTGTTTATAAATGTTTATTTGTGTTTGTTTGTGTGCGTGTGTATGTGTTTGTGTCTTTATTTCTGTGTGTATGTATTGCGTCTGTGTTCGTATATGTTTGTGTGTGTGTGTGTGATTCTATGTTTGTGAGTGTGTATGTGTGATTCTGTGTGTGTGTATGTGTGCTTATGTTTCTCACAGTGTACTTGTTTCTGTGTGTATGTGTGTGTGAGAGAGTGTGTATGGTTCTGTCTGCCTGTGTTTGATGTGTGTATATGTGCATGTACATTTCTCTATATGTGTGTGTATATGTATGTTTTTTCTATATATGTGTGCGTGTGTTTTTTGTCTGTGTGTGTGTATGTATTTATATATATATATCTGTGTGTTTGTATGTGTTAGATCTAAAAGACTGATGTGTATCATGTATAAAAAAGGTGCTAAAAAACCATTTTGTGTGCTTGTGGAACTGTGAAAGACAGAGGGTGGGTGGGCGTGGCGGGAAGGGTTTGGCTATTCTTCACAATAAAACTTGTCAAATGACTGAGTGGTGGTGGTGGTGGGGATGTTGTTAGATTTAGGTGGTGGGGAAAGGATTTGGTGATTGGTGCAACATTGGTGAGGTGTTGTTGTTGGTGATGGTGATGGTGGTGGTAGTGTGTCGGGGGAGGAGGTTGGGTGGGAGGGTCAGTGGTGTGACATTGGTGGTGATGGTGGCGGCAATGGCGATGGTGGCGGAGGTGCTGGTGGTGTCATATGATGCTGGTAGCTATACTAATGGGTGAATTATTGAACTAGTTTATTTAGTTGGCTTTTGTAATGGGCTTTTTACCAAATTGTAGCTGTTGTGATGATGATGATGGTGGTGGTGGTTGTGGTGGTAGTGGTGATGATGATGATGATGGTGCTGTTGACAGTGATGATGGCAGCGATGGTTGTAGTGATGATGATCATGTGATTGCCAATAATGTTGATGGTGACATCCATGCTGATAATAATAATAATAATAATAATAATAATAATAATGATAATATTAATGATAATAATAATAATAATAATGATAATAATAATAATAATGGTAATAATAATGATAATAATAATAATAATAATAATGGTAATAATAATGATAATAATAGTAATAACAATGGTAATAATAATAGTAATAACAATAATAATAATAGTAATAACAATAATAATAATAACAATAATAATTATAATAATAATGAGAGAGAAAACTTATATTAAATCTCTGAGCAAGAGATAAACAAAAACGGTACAGGATTGTAAAATATATTTGCCAACTAAATGTGGTGGTTTATAGAGGAAGATGTTACTGTTGTTTTTAGCTCCAGGAAGACCTCCCCTATAGCTGGTTAATGATATACAGTCTGTGTCCAATTAGTATTAGTGCAGGAGGACATTGCTCCCATCTCTAGCCTTACGGGATACACATAGACCGAGGTTTCTGAGTGGTTGCCCATCCTCAGTGTGATGAAGAACTCATTCCACTCTCAAAATATTATATCCTTTTTCTAGTGGACACATTGTTGCTGATCTCATGAATAGAGAGATAAGATATATTAAATCTCTGAGCAAGAGATAAACAGTGTCACTCTTTTACTATTTTACTTGTTTCAGTCATTTGACTGTGGTCATGCTGGAGCACCGCCTTTAGTTGAGCAAATCTTTGTAAGCCTAGTACTTATTCCATCGGTCTCTTTTGCTGAACCGCTAAGTTACGGGGACGTAGACACACCACCATCAGTTGTCAAGCGATGTTGGAGGGACAAACACAGACACACAGAGACACACACACACACACACACACACACACACATATATATACGATGGGCTTCTTTCAGTTTCCCCTCTACCAAATCCACTCACAAGGTTTTGATCAGCCTGAGGCTATAGTAGAAGACACTTGCCCAATGTTCCATGCAGTGGGACTGAACCCGGAACCATGTGGTTCGTAAGCAAGCTACTTACCACACAGCTGCTCCTCAGCCTGTTTCAGTACAGAATCGTAAAATATATTTGCAAACTAAATGTGGTGGTCCTATAACGGACAGTATTACTGTTGTTTTTAGCCCCAGTAAGAGTCTAGAGATGGGAGCGATGACCTCCCTTGCAAATACTAATTGGACACACACTGTGTGTCGTCGTCTGGCTGGAGGAGATAACTTCCTGGGGCTATAAACATCAGTAATATCGTCCTCTATAGGACAACCACATTTAGTTGACATATATTTTTAGAATTATAATAATGATATCTGTTTGTGATGATGAGGTTGTTGGTGATGATGATGATGGTGGTTGTGGTGATAATGTTGATGAAGATATTGCTGCTAATAATAATAATAATGATGATGAGGATGTTGTTAAGGATGGTGGTATTGATAATGATGATGATGCTGATAATGATACAGTTATTATTAACGATGAAAGTGATTAATATTGATGTTAATGATGATAACAGTGCTGTTGTTGCTGCTGCTGCTGATGATAATGGTGATAAATTGATGGAGGTGACAATGAAAGTGATAATGTTGTTGATATGATAATATTGGTGTTGATAATATTGATAATGATAATGTTGATATGAGTTGATGATTATAATGTTGATAATGTTGTTGATAGCAATAATGAT
>NC_043020.1:26266342-26273642 GCF_006345805.1 Octopus sinensis
TTGTCACTGATATCATTATTTTTTTTATTTCATTTTATCTAGTTTCAACTCATGAGCTGTGGCCATGCTGGGGCACCGCCATTATGCATGCTTTTTACGTGTCTCTGGCACAGGTCCCTTTCATGTGTCACTGGCACCGCTGTTTCCTATGTGTCACCAGCATGAGTGCCTTTTATGTGTCACTGGCACAGGTGCCATCAACATGTCTACAGCAAAGGTACCTTTTATTTGTCACTGGAACAAGTGCCCTTTTAATGTCTCCTTTTTATGAGTATCTGGCACAGGTGCCTTTTACATGTCACCAGTACAGGTCCCTTTTGTGCATCACTGGCGCAGGTGCCTTTCATGGGTCACCAGCACAGAGTGCCTCCTACATGTCACTAGCATGGGTGCCCTTTTATGAGCCACTGGCACGAGTACCTTTCACATGTCACTGACACAAGTACCTTTTACATGTCACCAGCATGGATGCTTTTTACGAAATAACAGACCTGTGATCAATATCATTAACATTCCATCCACGACCATCCAACCTTTTCCTTTTCTTTGCTTCCTTCCGGGGATTAATATACTCCACAACCCTCTGTCTTTTTTGTTCTTTTTTGTAATGGTAGAGTGAAGTTCGAGGGAGAATTGACTGTTAATTCTAGCTGGCCAAATGACCAGGTAGAGGCTCCTATGCTGGTTGGCTGTTTGGTCCTTCGGTTAATTAATGGGTGTGGTCTGTTATTTAAGTCAGGAATGTTCCAAAAGAATAAAAGAAGGCATGCTGTCCTCCCTGGTCTGTTTGCCTGGCAAGCTTGTCAGTTGAAATAAAAGTACAATATATCACTGTGAATTTAATAATAATAATAATAATAATAATCATAGTAGTTACCTGCTTAGCTTGGCTTAGATTTACAGTGTTTGGTGACAACTTACATATTTTATTACATATAATGACACCTTTGTGTAACTAAAATAATATATATATATATATATGTATGTTTATTCTTAAACAAGAATAAATTTGTACACTATACAAAAGTATAGAGTAACACATCGGATTAATGTATATTCTTTCTTTTTTTTTTTGACTAAACATAAAGACAAACATGTATGCTTACCAACCACATGGTTCCGGGTTCATTCCCACTGCGTGGCACCTTGGGCGAGTGTCTTCTACTATAGCCTCGGGCCAACCAAAGCCTTGTGAGTGGATTTGGTGGACGGAAACTAAAAGAAGCCCGTCGTATATATATATAATATATATATATATATATATATATATATCTGTGCCGGTGGCACGTAAAAAGCACCCACTACACTCATGGAGTGGTTGGCGTTAGGAAGGGCATCCAGCTGTAGAAACACTGCCAGATCAGACTGGAGCCTGGTGTAGCCTCCTGGCTTCCCAGACCCCGGTCGAACCGTCCAACTCATGCTAGCACGGAAAACGGACGTTAAACGATGATGATATATATATATATATATATATATATTATATATATATATACCAATTAAGGACTAAACACGAAAAGTGGACAGTCAACATGCTAGATATAGACGTCAAATCGCCATTCTCCACAAAGGATTATGTTCTCAGATCAAACTCAACACAAAACCATAGTAATAAACAAGTGAAAATATACGAAATAAATATTTACCCATGTACTAAATTAGTTTCGGCTGTTATTTTCCACAAGGAAAAGTGCAGCCATCATCAATTTCTACCCTAAATTAATTTTATATAAATAGATGTTCTCTAACCGGTAAATTAACTGCTGCTAATTATTAGCTGCAGGCTAGTTTTCTCGGGTCTCATCACACCAAAAGTAAAGGCATTTGAAATATATATTCAAATGTAATAAGCTGTATTCCATGCACGCGATATTTCGGTATCGTGTTTGCATCTAGTCCAGCAAATTGCATTTTATATCGGACCATGCTGATGATGGCTGCACTTTTCCTTGTGGAAAATAACAGCCGAAACTAATTTAGTACATGGGTAAATATTTATTTCGTATATTTTCACTTGTTTATTGCTATGGTTTTGTGTTGAGTTTGATCTGAGAACATAATCCTTTGTGGAGAATGGCGATTTGACGTCTATATCTAGCATGTTGACTGTCCACTTTTCGTGTTCAGTCCTTAATTGGTATATATAAATATTTTTAATCTTCGGATTTTTTTAATATGCTAGACCACTGGTTCTAATTGATAAATATCAATTTCTACTCTAAATTAATTTTATATATATATATATATATATATATATGTATGTATATGTTTGTGTGCCTGTGTTTGTCCCCCCAACATCGCTTGACAATCGATGCTGGTGTGTTTACATCTCTGTAACTTAGCGGATTGGCAAAAGAAACCAATAGAATAAGTACTAGGCTTACAAAGAATAAGTCCTGGGGTCATTTTGCTCGACTAAAGGCGGGGCTCCAGCATGACCACAGTCAAATGGCTGAAACAAGTAAAAGAGTAAAAGAGGTCCTTCAAAATCTGTTCATGAATTTTCATTCGTTCAGGCGGTTGGATGCCATCCTGAATGAGGTTATTCTTCAAGCAACAAACAACCATTCCTAAAGCATGGAAACCACTCATAATCATGTTTTGCTGAAGGCAGTGGCCTTGTAAGTTGTTTGAATCATGACAGCTGTTTTGTCCGCCGTTTTCCCCAGCAGAAAACAGAATTTCATGGAAGCACACCGTTCCTTTGCAAAAATCGACAAACAAGGGGGAAGCCCTGCAAAACAAAGATGCAACATGTAGCAGATTGACCTCACTGGGCAATGCCAGTCAGCAGGCTGATGCCTGAGGGTCGCATCAAGTGACTTCTAGTGGCAGAAGCCTGAACGACAATGGGCTTGTCCCACAGAGAACGTTTCCACTTACTTTTAGGTACCTTGTACACTCACATAATGATGCACCTGGGTCCATGGAGTCATATACATTCACCTATACATGTGAAAGACATCTGTGTACACTTAATTATATGCACACTTGTAACCTATATATGCACATGTATATATTTCTCTGCTACCCACAAGGGGCTAAACATAGAGGGGGACAAACAAGGACAGACAAACGGATAAGGTCGATTACATCGACCCCAGTGCATAACTGGTACTTAATTTATCGACCCCGAAAGGATGAAAGGCAAAGTCGACCTTGGCGGAATTTGAACTCAGAGCGTAACGACAGACGAAATACGGCTACGCATTTCGCCCGGCGTGCTAACGTTTCTACTAGCTCGCCACCTTTATATGAACGTGTATATACATATCTCTACATGCACACACCTACAAACACACATACACACATCCAGAAATACACATCTACATATGCATATACATACATGTTCCCATTTACATATTTAAACATATTCAGAAAAAGCTACTTGTGGACATATATACACACATACACCTGTCAATATACACACACGTGCATATACATACATAACCATAAACACACACACACACACAACATTGACACATCTGTGCATACACACTCGCAGACACACAGTTACACATTTATAGAGAAAGCTATACACTCACATCTATGTACAATACTACATGTTCATACACATTCATACGCAGACAAGATACATTTTCTGACATACAAACCTACATATATAGGAACACACATGTAGATACACACATGTACACAGACATATATACACACTAGAACAGGCTTGGTTATATGCACATGTATTCAGAAGTGCACACATCTATTCATGTGTACATACCTATATATGCACATGCAAATAGCTACGTTTACTTATATACAAAGATACACTCTCTCACACAGCCAACTCTATGCACACATACTCACACATACACACAGATATGCATACACATACGCATACATATATTTACATTGAAATAGATGTACATACACACTCTAATGGGCATATTTACCCACAGACATATACACACATAAAAAAGCATGACACACATACACACACACATTTGTGCACACACAAACATCTATGCATACACACACATATCTGTGTACACACACACATCTATGCACACACACACATCTGTGCACATACACACACATCTATGCACACACGCATATGCACACACATCTATGCACACACATCCATCTGTGTACACACACACATCTATGCACACACACACACACACTGTGCACATACACACACTCATTTATGCACACACACATCTATGCACACACACATACACATCTGTGTACACACACACACTCACATCTATACACAACACAAGCCCACTTCTACATACAAATATACATCTGCTCACAAATACATAATACACACACATAAACACAAATACACACAAGCACATACACACACACACCTACACACACACACACACACACACCAACGTGTACACACCTCCGCAGACACACATCTCCAAGCACATACGTTCTCATACTCTCATTACAGCTGACATCTCTCTCAGGAGTACCAGCCATAAACTGATATAGATTTCCTTTGAAGAACACTTTACCAAATAACTGAGTTATTTACAGGAGATGTTGTTGGACATGGCGTCGTATTGAAATGGAAGTGCACGTGTGTGAGTGTGTGTGTGTGTGTGTCTGTATATGTGTTCTAGCGCTCTCTGTCTCTTTACGTGTGTGTGTATATGTATATATATATACATATATATATATATATATATATGTGTTTGTGTGTGTTTATATGAATATGTATGAGTTCTCATTCTCTCTCTCTCTCTCTCTCTCTCTCTCTCTCTCTCTCTATATATAATAATATATATATATATATATATATATAATATATCATATATATATAATGTATATGTGTATATGTAATGGAACCAATTTTATGAAGTAATCACTTTTAGCCAAGACCTCTTCCCACCCCCATATATATATATTATATAGATAATATATATATATTAGATTGTTGTGTATATATATACATAGAAGTGTATATATATATATATATATCGATGTGTATGTGTGTGTATATATATATGTGTGTGTATATATATATATATGTGTGTGTGTGTATATATATATATGTGTGTGTGTATGTGTATATATATATATATATGTGTGTGTGTATATATATATATATGGATGTATGTATGTATTAGTATGTGTTGTATTAGTGTTGATATCTTTTATTATTTATAGGTATACGAATGTGTGTATATTCATTTCAATATGTATTTGTGAATTTGTGGTATATTTATATGAATATGCCTGACTACTAAATATCCATATACACCTTCGAGCTACATACACACACACACACATACATACATAGATACATACCCCAGTGGCACACTCACACACACACACACACACACATGTACACTCAGGTATATATATATATACATTAATACATGTGACTTTGCTTGTGTGTAGGTATACATGCATACATATATATATATATATACACGCATATATACATGCATGTGTACACAAGTAGATGTGAAGGTGTATATACATAGATGCAGCCGTATATAGATAGATACGCTGCAATCTTCACCATTTTTCTGAAGAGCCATAAAGGAGGTGTTTTTCCCGTATTGGTGCTGTATTTATGCCGAACGTACACTTCATTCTATTCCATACTACAATCGTTGTATATTCCTCTATCTATAGCTGATTCCTACATATATATATATATGTATATAAGTGTATATGTATATATAAATATATGTGTGGTTGTGTGTATATATATATATATGTATATAAGTGTATATGTATATATAAATGTGTGGTTGTGTGTGTATATAAGTGTATATGTATATATAAATATATGTGTGGTTGTGTGTGTATGTATATATATATACACACATACACATGCTTGGTTCCATATGTTGCCATTTCTATCAGGTCTTCAACTCTTTTGCATAGATTAAATCTCTATCATTGAGATATATATTTCTGTGTCTGTATATTTGTGTTTTTAGCCCTGTGTGTGTGTGTTATATATATATATATATATATATATATGAATGTGTGTGTGTCTGTGTAATTGTCTGTGTGTATGTATTTATGTTTGTATGTGTGTCAGTATATGTTTATATGTGTGCGTGTATGTATTTGTTTGTATGTCTGTATATATATATATATATATATATATATTATATGTGTATGTATGTATTTATGTTTGTATGTATGTCTGTATATGTATATATATATATGTGTGTATGTGTACTTCTGTATTCTTTTAGTCATTAATTCTTTTGTTTGTCATTTCATAGTGGCCATGCTGGAGCATCACCTTGTGGTGGTGGTTGGGGTGGGGAATCAAACAAATCCACCCCCTGCCCTGACTGATTTTTTTGAAGCCTAATACTTATTCTATCAGTCTCTTTTGCTGAACTGCTAAGTTATGGGGATGTAAACACACCAACACCGGTTATCAAGTGATAATAGAGGGACAAATACACACGTATTAGAAGTAGCTCTATAATTCTCAATGTCACATACTTTCTGTATGTGTGTTGTTTAATACATTTACGCTGTGATATTTTGTCCAGGGAAGGTCGCTTTAAAGAAAAAAATTGGTATACTTCAAAGCCAGGTGAAAAAAAACTGCTCTGCAGGTTAACAAAAACATGAGATATCGATATTTCACCGTTGTTTCTGCTCATCAGTTCCAGACTCTCAATTCACCCTTTGAATGAATTCAAATCTCTGGCCTGAAGTATATACAAATAGTATAAAATCTATTTTCTGGTGTGCAACAGTACTGTACAAGTAATACAAGATTCAAATCAAGAATGACCCCTTTTGAGGGTCCTTATAACATTTTGTCATTAAAATTTATGTGCAAGAAATGGGTTATACTTCTACAATGCACAAAATATTTTAATGATTTTTTTATCCATTTCCTAATAATATTTAATTACAAAAGTATAATAGGATTGTTTTTTAACATAGTTGGGGTGGGGGCAACAGTGGAGTAAAATAGGAACCAAAGGGGTCCATAGGCAATAAATAGTTGAGAACCACTGGTTTAGAGCAAAATTATTTTTCTCCATGGCAAACTGCAGTGAAAATGGCCTTTTTATTGGTGAAATATTTCTCAAATATAGTTGAACTGGTTTAAAAATATATAACTGTATACATATATATATATATACATATACACATGCACACCTATTGACATGATGTATGTATAACTATATATATAACATGATGTATGTAGAGAGAGGATTGTATTGGAAGTGAATGAAGGAGTACTTTGTGTTACAGAGAGAGAGAGAGAGAGGCCACCACTATAGATTGCCACTCCACATTTTCAATCCACACTTGGTGTCAAATATGTCTGACATGCAGTTAA
>NC_043020.1:26273742-26281242 GCF_006345805.1 Octopus sinensis
ACCACCACCACCACCACCACCACCACCACCACCACCACCACCACCACCACCACCACCACCACCACCACCACCACCACCACCACCACCACCACCACCACCGCCACTTCTACACGATATAAGCCGCCGTTCATCATTCATTTGGTTTCTAGGTGATACCTGATCCCCCCTCCCCTCTTTCCATACCATCTCCTCCCACCACCCTCACCATCTTCTACTCTTCTCCAATTTGTCCCCTGCTAATGTTCTCTCATCTGTTGCCCTTGTCGCAATTACAAAGCAACAATTATCCATATTATTGATTTTTGTGGGTTTTTTTTAAATCAGTCAGACTCCATCCTTAATATCATTCCACTAAACTCCATCAAATGATTATTATGAGTGAGAATCTTTTATCGTTAGTCAGGAACTGAATTGACAATTATTATTATTATTATTATTATTATCATTATTATATTTTGTCCTGAGTTTGTCCTTATATATTTTTGATTTATGTTAGCCCTTGTGGCCTATAAAACCAGAATTTATTATTATTATGGTGGTGAGCTGGCAGAATTGTTATCACGCTGGGCAAAATGCTTAGCGGCGTTTCATCTGCCGCTACACTCTGAGTTCAAATTCCACCTTGGTCGACTTTGCCTTTCATCCTGGGATCGATTAAATAAGTACCAGTTACGCACTGGGGTCAATGTAATTGGCTTAATTCTTTCTCCAAATGTGAGGCCTTGTGCTTCCAGTAGAAATGCTGTCCTCCCCACTATAGCTCGACAGCTGATGTTGGTGTGTTTATGTCCCCATAATTTAGCAGTTCAGCAAAAGAGACCAATAGGATAAATACTAGAATTACAAAGAATAATCCCCGGGGTCGATTTCTTCAACTAAAACCTTTTAAGGTGGTGGTGCTCCAGCATGGCCACTGTCTAATGACTGAAACAATATTTCTCAGCCCTTTTTTAACCTATGGACGCTTCATTGATGCCTCTTTTACTAGGAGGGACCCTCATAATCCTATTTTACTAGGAGGGACCCTCATAATCCTATTTTACTAGGAGGGACCCTCATAATACTATTTTACTAGGAGGGACCCTTATAATCATTCAATGTTTCATAAAACCTTATTGTATATCTATAACTTTTTGTATATAGTAGAAGTAAACCCAATTTATTACAGATAAATTTTGACGAGAAAATCTTACATGAACCCCTAAGGGTCATACGAACCCTGGTTGAGTAACACTGCATTAGAAGATGATGGGATTTGCTACACATTTTTCTCATAGAGAAGAAAGTATTTTCTATAGATTTTGTGCTTCTGCTTAGAAATTATTTTCTTAGTTGCATTTTTTTTTTAATATTCAGAACTGTTGAATATTTAATCTTTGTAAATTACTTAATTTTCTTTTTTCTTTTGTTTTGTAGGTAAGTGGAATCTTTCATACTTTACCAGAGTGAAACATTTCAAGAGTTGGATTTCAGGATATCTACCAGGTCTGGTTTCAAAATACATATATATATATACATATATATATGTATATACATATATATATACATATATATATGTATATCATATATATATATTATATACTTTATTTTAAGCAGCAGAAAATTCAACAGAATCTGTTACTCTGAGTTTCTCGTTGCCGTTCATCAGACAGTTTTTGGCAACGAGAAACTCAGAGTAACAGATTTTGTTGAATTTTCTGCTGCTTAAAATAAAGCATATTACTCTACCACTGGTATTTGAGTACTCTTTTTTCCACCTTGTTTCACATTTATGTGTTTACTCTGGTATATATATATATATTATATATATATATATAAACATACATAGACACACACACACATATTCACATATACACAGACATGCAGGAAGTAAATAGACATCTTTAATTTTCAAAATCTTTTATTTAATATTAATTGGTTGAAGGAGAGGCTTCCTTCTAGCTGCTCATCCATAATACCCAAGCTTATGCAGATATGTAACACACGTTCTTGGACTAACTTCTAGCTGTTTTGCAATATCAGAAGACTTCGAACGGGGTTCGTTTTCCACAATTCTCTTCAAACAGCAAGGCTTCCTTTTCGAAGGCCCATGTTGGCCAGGATAAGAATCTGTTGATTCTTGGCTTTTGAATTACACTGTAATTCTATTAACAGTAGCAAGAGGAATTTGAAGATTTTCGGCAATTTTTCGCTGGCTAAGACCAGCCTCAGATTGCCCAACAATACAACCTTTACGAAAATCTGACAGTTCAGCTGAATTTTTTGTGCATGGCATGGATACTCTTCGCAAATGTTTAATATAATGGCACCTGGAATGAAAAAGAATAATTACATTGTAAATTCTACACTGCTGAAAACATATTAAGAAGCTTAGATCAGAAATTTTGAAAATTAAATGTGTCTACTTCCTGCATGTCTGTGTATATACAAACACCTATATATATATATACACACACACACAAACACATGCACGCAATATCAAACACACATACACAAGGTGCTTTTTTCAGTTTGATTCTCATGAATTTGCCTGGTGTTAAAACATATGAATGTCAGAGACAAGCGAGATAACTTGCAGCTGGTCCCATTACATATATATATATATATACATATATATATATATATATAACAACAGATGGATAATGTGTCAATTCACTACAGCTGTTTCAAATAATTTTTTAATGTGTCAATACACTACAGCTGTTTCCAACAAATTTTTAATTGTTTAATAAAGACATTACATCATTAAGAGAAAACCGTTTGCATCAGGTAAATACACGAACCACAACATTTAGAAACATTAAAAAATCAACCACATATAGGCCTTCATGACTCTACCAGCCTTGCTATGATGGCTGCCCCCTCATTATCGAGTATGGCCATTGCATGAAGCTTAACTGTTATTGGTGCTGTGATCGAATGTGACTTTTTAGCCCAGCCAAAGATCTACAATGTCTTGTACAGAATTGGCAACTAAAACCTTTACCGGTAATAGCCGGCTGTAGTTGTAACTGGGCTTCATGTACCTTTGCATGTCGTTTAAGTCCTCCTGCCGAATTACACTCTCTTCCACATGCCCGACAGATATGATTAGTATGGTGTGTTACACCACCACCAGTGGCCAGGTTGTCACTCATCTGTCTCGCTTTATGACTGCCAGCCTTGCTATACATACATACATATATATATATATATATATATATATATACACACACACACACACTCACCATTTTTTCTAATTTGTATGTCACATTATTTTATGCGATTTTATAACTGGAAAAAAAAAAACTGGGATGCGACTTATACAGAGGATAACTTCGAATTTGAAAGGAAAATTTTATTCTAAGATTTCAGGCTGATATTGTGGTGTGATTTATACACTGTAGATATGGCATAGTTATGGTATATCTGTTGTGTATATGGGATATTTACATTGAGTGTGGATGTACACACTTCAATACATATATTGTTGATATAATATTTAAACACAAATGCATAAATACTCGCACATGCGTGTATGGTATTCAAAAGCTGGATTATTCATCAGGAATTTTGCAAGAAATAATTTCATTCTAATCTGTTCTTCAGGAAATGATTTATTTTCATTATTGTAATTAAAGTGGATTAAAAAATCATTATCTAAAGAACTGATAATTGGGGAAACTATTCATTGTAGTGCATCTGAAGGATAATCCATCTTTTGACTGTATAGCTTTTTTTTTTTTTTTGTATTGGCATTTCTGTTGTATAAAACTATTTTATTGTATATATATTAAGTGCAAGCACACATAATGTAATGAGAAACAAACACTAATTAATTAACCACTAATTCTATTTTAATTGAGGTGAAATGAGCATTGAGTCACTTCTTAATCCTACACTAGCTACTCAGGAGAGACCATTTTAAATCACCAATAATTGAAATGTGTTAATAACACAAATAACATTCTAATTAATGAAAATTGGGATTAGGCATGTGATGATGTGGAAAGAATTGTTCTGATCTTTGTCAGGTATAGTGACAAATTAGTGCATGTTTCTGTCTCATATGTCCTCTTCGGTAAAATAGAATCTTTCTTTACTCTGTGACTGCTACATCTCTAGTGAACAATTATTACATATATGTACTGTAATGCTGATTAATTGGCATGAATACATGGCATAACATTGTGTGTGTGATGAAATAACAAAAGAAAAGCAAAAAGTAAGTTTTAATTATATTAGCCTTTACACTTGCTTCAATAGTACAAATTTTGTGAGCCCCATTTCTTCAGAAGGTGGACATTAATATCTTTTCCCTGTTATTTAATCATTATGCATACCTTGTGGTTATTACAGCCTGTTCCCCTGCAATATATGCCTAAGTGTATAACAATATGAAGGGTTTTTTTCAAGGGCGCAATGTGTTGGTGTGCATTGAACTTGTGACCTAACGATCATGAGCCGAATAGCCCAACCCCTGATAGGATTTTCATCTATAGGATGTTCTTGAGGATTCTACAACCATGGCCCTTTCAGGAATAGTGGACAGAGAAGATGGATGGATTAATATGCTTGGAAAGTTTTTTAAAAAAATGTACAGTCTAATCTGAAACACCAGGCCCATAGTTGACAACACTGCTATGGACACAGAGTTTCAGGATTGATTTGGCCTCATCAGAACAGCATTGTTCATCATGCCTTTGATCTGTTGTAATTAATTTAGCACATACAGAAAGAATTTAGTTAATTTAAGCATATATATGAAGAATTTAGAATTTATACAAAGAATTTAGAACTTAGCTAAGGATAATTTACATGAATTAAAAAGAAGAGAAAATACTCAAAAGAGGCCAGTGGTATGAATGTGGTTAAACAAAATGAGCGCCATCTATTGGATGTCATGTATAATAAATTCTTGCACCATGGGGATCTAATGTTTTGAAATCATGTATTGTTTTCTATCATTCTTCTGTCCATTTTCTGAATTCTTCAGTCGCTTCTTTCAATTTCTGTCATTTTCTTCATATATTGGAGTAAGTGTTATTCTAATTAGCTAATTCATTAATTAATTAATTATTCAATTAAGTTATCACTTCTCCAATTAACAACATTTTGCAAATCAAAGTATAAGTGAGATACTGACTGAAGAGAAGTAAAAAATAATTAAATCTCTGATCTGTTACTTACGAATAACGTGAATTGAACCGCAAAAAGTTTGTATTGTAATGTTATGCTAATTACCTGGGTGTTCGATACTTCTCATGTTGAGGTATTGGGGGTGGAAGGGTGGGGGTGTTGGAAACGGGGTGGGGCACAATTGGTAGGGAGTGAAATAGGGATTGATCTTTTGCCTCATCTATTCCCCTTAATTATCTGTCCTCTTTCTCTCCCTCTCTTTCTTTTTTGCTTGCTCTCTTTATATTTTACATCTCACATGCACACACATCAGACACACACATCAGACACATGCATACATGCATGCACACACACACATGCACACACACAAGACATGCACACATACACACCTGACATGCACACACACATGCAGACTCACCAAACATGCACACACACATGCATGCACGTGCACACATGCACACACACCAGACACATGCACACACAGACACACACACACACACCACACACACACACACACACACATACACACACACCTGGCATGTGTCGGTTACGATGTCGAAGGTTCCAGTTGAGCCGATCAACAGAACACCTTGGTTGTGAAATTAACGTGCAAGTGGCTGAGCACTCCACAGACACCTGTACCCTTAAAACATAGTTATCAGGGACATTAAGCATGACACAGAACGAGACAACATCGACCCTTTGAATTACAGGTACCACTCATTTTTGCCAGCCGACTGGACTGGAGCAACGTGAAGTAAAGAACCTTGCTCAAGATCACAATGCACTGCCAGAAATTGAACTCATGACCTTACGATCAAGAGCCAAATAACTTTACCAGTAAGCCACGTGCCTTCACGTGCACACACATCATTATCATCATCATCAATTAACCTTCATCTTGCCAGCGTGGACCAAACAGTTTGACAGAATCTGATAATTTGGAAGATTGCATTGGACTCCCATTTTCTGCTTTGGTATGGTACCTATGGCTGGGTACCCTTTTTTTTTAATGCTGATCCCTTTTACAAAGCTTATTGGGTACCTTGTCTCCTTGGTCCCGGCACTGACCACCCACATGTCCGTAGCACCAGAGCTGCGACCTCTCAGTGCGGAGAAAGGGTGGCTCAGCTTGGAGAGTCTCTCTGATCACCAAGCTATGCACCTTGTCAAGTTACGCTACTTCCTAAACATGACAAATTATTTGCAAGACCACACCACCACCACCATCGCTACTACTACTACTACTACCACCACCAACACCACCACAACTACTACTACTACTATTACCACTACCACCACACCACCACAACTACTACTACTACACCACCACCACCACCACTACTGCTAACACCACCAATACCACCACAACTACTACCACCACCACCACAACCGCCACCACCACCACAACCGCCACCACCACCACAACTACTACTACCACCACCACCACAACCACAACTACCACCACCACCACAACCACAACTACCACCACCACCACAACTATCACCACCATCACCACAACTACTACCACCACCACCTCTACTACCTGTTACTTTGGCTATTTGGATTGTCCTTTGGCATATGGTCATATTTGACCGACAATCTCTCACTTTCTCTCCCACCTCTCTCTCTCTCCTCCCTCTCTCTCCTCCCTCTCTCTCCTCCTCCTCTCTCTCTTTTCCATCTCTCCTCTTCTTTCTCACCCCCTCCCTCTCTCCCTCCATCAGATGCCATGTAAAATAGTATTATTTATACAAAGTACACACAGACATTTGTCAATCTAGCGTATTAAGCCATCTTAAGATTATGCCCCCCCTCCATCACACACACACACACACACACACGTATGTACACACACACACACACACACACGTACCATCTCAAAATTTGCTTTTAGAGACTTATGACCACAACCAGGATGACAACATCACCATCGCCAGTGGCCACCACCACCCCTCACCACTACCACCAACAACTATAATAAAGGATAAAGCGGAAGGCCACTATCTCCACCACCACCACCACCACCACCATCATTGCCACTGTGACAATGTCTGCTAGAAGGCTGTTGACTGCCACCGCCACCACCTTTGCCAATGCCAATATGACCACCACTACTAATATTAACCACCAACACCACCACCACAACCATCATCACTACTGACACCAACACCCCCCATTTTCACAAACACTACCACCACAACCACTGCAATCACCACCTCCACCAGCACTAATACTACTTCTTCTACCAATACAACCATCACTATCATCACAACAATCCCCATGATGGCAGGCTCCCACCATGACCATCACTAAAAGCCCCACCACATCCACCATCCTTAGACATATAGCTAATCTCACTTTGCCATCACCACCACCTTC
>NC_043020.1:26288742-26333742 GCF_006345805.1 Octopus sinensis
CCACCACCATAATTATCATCATCACCACCACTACCACCACTACCACCACCACTGTCACCACCACCACCACCACCACCATGTCACCACCACCACCGCCACCAACCACCACCACCACCACCCTTATCATCAATAAATGTTAGATACAGTAACTAGTCTCAGTTGTCAAGCTACGTGGGCAAGGACGACGACAGCAACAACAACATCAGTAACATTAGACAAAGTAATCCTAGATACACTTTTCCTAGATCCACTTTTCAAAAAAAAGAAAAAAATGATAAAGGATAGAATAAACAGTTGGAATGTCATTGATCATGGAGGTCTGCCTGATTGGTACTGACCTGGGGTTAAACAACAACAACTACAATGGTCAAAGTTATTCCACCTATTTATCCTGACCGCTTTACTCTTTAACTTGTTTCAGTCATTTGGCTGTGGCCATGCTGGAGCACCACCCTAAAGGGTTTTAGTCAAAGGAATCGATCCCTAGTACTTTGTAACTCTAATCTCTTTTGCTGAGCTGCTAAGTTATGGGGGACATAGACACACCAACATCAGTTGTTGAGCAGTGATTGGTGGGGGGACAAATATGAACACAATGACACACACACACATAAATATATGATGCCAGCCCCGCCTAGACTGGCTTCTGTGCCGGTGGCACGTAAAAAGCACCAATCTGATCATGGCCGTTGCCAGCCTCGCCTGGCACGTAAAAAGCACCCACTACACTCTCAGAGTGGTTGGCGTTAGGAAGGGCATCAAGCTGTAGAAACACTGCCAGATCAGACTGGAGCCTGGCGCAGCCTTCTGGCTTCCCAGATCCCCGGTCGAACCGTCCAACCCATGCTAGCATGGAGAATGGACGTTAAATTATGATGATGATACATACGTACATACAAACATACATACATATATATACATGATGGTCTTCTTTCAGTTTCCATCTACCAAATCCACCCACAAGGCTTCGGTTGATCCAAGGATATAGTAGAAGTCACTTGCCAAAGTGCCATGAAGTGGGACTGAACCCGGAACCATGTGGTTGGGAAGCAAGCTACTTACCACACAGCTATACCTCTGCCCATATACACTATATACACAAGACAGTTGAGCGTAATATGGTGGAGATGTGTTGCTATTTCTAGCGGGTCAAACAACCACTTGGCTGTCTAGCTTGTTAACTCATTATCTCATGATATAATAGGCCTTTTTTTAGGTTATTTTTTTTCGTATTTTTTCTTTTTTTTTTCTGTTTTTCCTCATGTGACATGGTGCTTATGAAATGAATGGCTTGAAACAATGTGATTTTGAACAAACTAACCTGCTCTTAGTGTTTTTACATTGAACAGAAAGCATTCATCCACAGCATTGTAGCATGGATATACAATTGAATAAAATATATATATGTAGATATATATATATATGTATATATATATATATATATGCCAGGATAACTTATTAACAAAAATAGATAGGGAAACAAAACCAAAAAAATGACTAAAAAAGAACCGTTCGACAAAGGGGGAAAAATGCAGGAAAAAGTAATAAATAAATAAAAAAAAAGGTTCCCCCTCCCTTCTCCCCAACTAAAAAAAAATTATATAAAGAATAAAAAGGAATAAGCAAAAGAGAGCAAAAATTATATAAATGATGAAAGAAAAGGAAAAAAGAAAAGAAAATGTTTTTGTTATTGTTTTTAATGAAAATTGTCTGAATAATAATAATAATAATTATTATTATTATTATGATATTGATGGTAATAATAATAGTAATGCTACAACTAATATTAATAAAAATGGTTACTATATTAATAACAACAACAATGATAATAATAATTGGTAATAATAATGATATTAATAATAATAATAATAATCATAATAATAATAATAATAATAATAATATTAATACTGATAATGATAATAATAAATAATGATAATAGTAATTGTAGTAGGAATAATAACAATAATGATAATGCTTATAGTAGTAGTAGAAATAATAATATAATAATAATAATAATAATAATAATAATAACAATAGTAATGGTAGTATTATTACTAATAGTAGTAATAAAAATAGTAATAAAATCGTATAAGAAAAATAAAAAAATAAATGATAAAAGATTAAAAAGTAATAAAAAAAAAAGATAAATAAATGAATAATTAATGAAAATAAAAAAAAATAAAGAAAAAAAAAGGAACTTAATCAAAGAATCACTAGAAACAAACAGTTGCAGCAATAAATTCCATGCCAAACATCATCTCTTGTTAACCATTCTTCAGAAACCATTCAACGTTGGGGGAACAATGGAAATGATGGTAAAAATAACCAGACAGGATGAGGAAGAGGAGGATGGGGGGGGACAGAAGAGGGATTTATTTACCACAAGGGTAGTATGTAATAATAATGATGATAATAATAATTAATAATAATAATAGTAATAATAATAATAATGATAATAATAATAATGATGATGATGATGATGATAATAGCAATAACAATAATAATAATGATGATGATGATAATAATAATAATGCTGATGATTTCTTTATTGGCCACAAGGGTCAAATAGAAAACAAATAGGAGCAATACAAGGGACAAGTGGGCTTTGAAACAATAATAATAATAATAATAATCTTTTCTACTCCAGACACAAAGCCCGAAATTTTGGGGACAAAAGCTAGTCAATTAGATCGACCCAGTACGCAACTGGTACTTAATTTATCAATCCCAAAAGGATGAAAGGCAAAGTCGACCCCAGCGGAATTTGATTCTTTCTACTAAAGGCAAGAAAGGTGTAAAATTTTGGGGGAGGGCACCAATGGATTACACTGATCCCAGTGTGCAACTATATATATATTTACATCAGCATCATCATGTAACGTTTGTTTTCCATGCTGGCATGGGTTGGATGCTTTGACATGGGGCTGACCAGCTGGGTAGTCTGTCCAAGAATCCAATTGTCTGTTGTAGCTTTGTTTCTACAGTTGGACGCCCTTCCTAATGCCAACCACTTTACAGAGTGTGTTGGGTGCTTTTCACATGCCACTGGCATAGGTGTGTCTGTGCAACACTGGCACGAGTGCATTTGATGTGGCACCAGTACCTGTGAAGGACAAGTCAGTATGTATGGACGACAGCGATTTTACTTAGCTTGGCACGTCTTCTCTCTCGCTCTCTCTCTCTCTCACACACACATCATCATCATTCTTTAACATCTGCCTTCCATGCTGGCATGGGCTGGATGGTTTGACAGGAGTCAGGCTGGCAGAAACGTTAGCACGCCGGGCGAAATGCTTAGCAGTATTTCGTCTGCCGATATAATCGACTTAATCCCTTTGTCTGTCCTTGTTTGTCCTCTCTGTGTTTAGCCCCTTGTGGGTAGTAAAGAAATAGGTATGAATGCATTTTACGTGATACTTGCACCAGCAAAGTACAACCCAGTATGTGCGAATGTCCCTGGTTTTACTTATATCGACATGTCTTCTCAAGTACAGCAAATCGCTACAACCCTCGGTCCCTTGTCATCCATTCTGTGAGGCCCAGTGTCTGAAGATCCTTTCACACCACCTCATCCCATGTCTTCTTGGGTCGACCCCCTTCAACAGGTTCCCTTCATTATTAGAGATCTACACCTCTTTAAGCAGCTATCCTCATGCATATGCATCACATGACCAAACCAGTGTACTCCCTTTATTTTGCACACAACATGTGATAACTGCTATATCTAGTTTTCTTAAATAATTTACACTGTCATGCAGTAGGCTAGCTTCATTTCTTTCAAGTTTATGCATTTTCTCTGTAGTCAAGCATACATACATATATATATATATATTATACATATATAAAGTTAATCCAAACATGAAAACACCAAGAGAAAACACAACGTGAGGACGTGAAAAAAATATAGTATTATTGGACGCTCAGGAAGGACGAAGGGAAGGAGGGTCTTACGTTTTGAGCGGAGCTCTTCGTCGGAAACATAAAAGGAAAGATCCAGAGAAGGGAAGACAGAGGAAAAAAAAATCGCCAACGGCACACACGCGGTCACGCACACACACACATATATATATACATATATCAGTTGAATAAAGTTAAAACATGGTCTGATTGTCACGTTTTTTATTATTAGAAAAGTGCAGATATGAACTGCAAAAGCAGGAATTTGATCTACTGTAGACCAAATTTCCACTTTTGAAGTTCATATCTACATTGCTCTTGATAATAAAATTGTGACAACCTGACACAAATTCGAAACAATATATATATTTTTTTTTTTTGTACTTGTTTCAGTCATTTGACTGCGGCCATGCTGGAGCACCGCCTTTTAGAGTGGTGAAAGAGTACAGCAGGGATCACCACCATCCCCTGCCGGAGCCTCGTGGAGCTTTTAGGTGTTTTCGCTCAATAAACACACACAACACCCGGTCTGGGAATCGAAACCGCGATCCTACGACTGCAAGTCCGCTGCCCTAACCACTGGGCCATTGCGCCTCCGTATATATATGTATATATAATGATGAATTCATCTGTCAAAGATGATGTATAAGCATTCAACTCTTGCAGAACAGCTCTCTCAAATGATTTGTTTATAATGATCAAATGTTTGAGATGCACATTAGCTAACTCTCTCTCCATTGGGTGAACCTTGTCTGATCAGGTGCATGGTGTACCTCATGTCAGCTGTTGAAGTGATTACAGGGCAATGTGAGGTGAAGCATCTTGCTGAAGAACACAATGCAACTTCTGGTCTAGGAATTGAAACCACGATCTTGCATGAGTGAAATACCCTAACTACTAAGCCATGTGCCCTCATGTATGTATGTGTGCATATATATATATATATATAGTTAATCCAAACAAGAAAGCACAAAAAAACACAACAATGCAAGGACGTGGAACAAATATAGTATTATTGGACGCTCAGGAAAGAAGGAGGGTTCAACATTTCGAGCAGAGCTCTTCGTCGGAAACATAGGAGAAGGAAAGATCCAGAGAAGGGAAGACAGAGGAAAAAAAATTGCCAACGGTACACGTAAAAAACAAAAGACGAAGACAGGTGGTGTACAAAACAAACAAATGTATTAGTATAACGCTCAGGAATAGAAAAAGTCTTTTACGTTTCGAGCCTATGCTCTTCTACAGAAAGGGACACCTAAAAAACAAGGAGAGAAAAAAGGAGAGAAAATATATATATTATCATCATTTAGCGTCTGTTGTCCATGCTGGCATGGGTTGGACAGTTTGACCAGGGCTGGTAAGCTGGAAGGCTACATCAGACTCCAGTCTGATTTGGCATGGTTTTCTAGAGCTGGGTGCCCTTCCTAATGCCAACCACTCAGAGAGTGTAATGGGTGCTTTGTAATGGTTTCCATTGAAAGGCACTCAGCCACTTTGACTCCGTGAGACCCAACTCTCAAGAAGAACTCGGCCACTTTGCCCAGGTAGATATACATTTAATGGTCACAAAATATGTTAAAGTACAGCAATGTGTCAGAATCATTAGTGTTTTGAACAAGGTGCTTGGTAGCATTTCTTCTTGATCTCTAAGTTCTGAGTTCAAATTCAGCCTAGGTCAGCTTTGTCTTTTATAATTTCAGGCTTAATTATATAAGTAAGGGTCAAGCATTGGGGTTGATGTAATCGACCTACCCCACTCCCCTCAAAATTTCTGTTCTTGTGCCACAATAAGAAAGAAAGTAGTGATCGCACTGATGAAGTGTTCATATGCTGGACATAACTATATTTAGCAACATTTCTTCCAGTTCTTTAAGTTCTGAGGTCAAATTCCACCAAGGTCAAATTTACGTTTTATTCTTTCAGAATCGATACCAATTGAGTTCTGGGGTTAATGTAATCGATATTTTCCCCCCCCTCAAAATCGCTGGCCTTGTGCCAAAATCAGGATGAAGGGGTGATCTGGTAGAGTTGTAAGCAAGCTGGACATAATTCTTAATGGTATCTCTCTGAGCTCTTTAAATTCTGAGTTTAAGTACCCCCGAGGTTGTCATTGTCTTTCATCCTTTTGGTGGTCGATAAAATAAATACATTTGAACACTTAGGTCAGTGTAATTGGTTTACCCCCTCCCCTCAAATTGCTGGCCTTTTGCCAAAATTTGAAACCATTATTAGATTTGCAAATGAATTTACGACCAGATTACATCACGTTATTGCAAGAACATAATTTATTGCAAAAAAAAAATGTCACTTTCCGTTAATAAATTTTTTGACAAATTCATTAAAACAACTTAACTAATTAATGCAGTACGTGTGTTAGTAGGCTGTTTCTTAACCTTTTGGTTCTGATAGTGGTCACTCTCTGGTTACCTACCATGTGGCCAATTTCATTTTGTGTTACCATTAACTGCGGGATGTGAATTGCTATCTCAAAACTATTGCTACGATATTCCATAACAGGGGGACAGAAAAATTAGTTCCCCATTATAATTTATGTGGAGACACATGGCCTAGTGGTTAAAGCAGTGGACTTGCTGTCGAGGGATTGTGGGTTCGAATCTCAGACCGGGCAATAGGTGTGTTCATGAGCGAAAATCTAAGCTCCATGTGGTTTCAGCAGAAGGTAATGGCGAACTTCTGCTGACTCTTTCTCCACAAGTTTCTCTCGCACTCTTTCCTCCTCCATCAAGCAGCTCACCTGTGCGGACTGGCGTCTCGTCCAGGTAGGGAACTTATACACCAATGAAACCAGGAAACTGGCCCTTATGAGCCAGGTTGTGTGGGACAAACACAGACACAAAAAACACAAACACATACACGGGTAAATATACAAACACAGATACACACATAATTACACACACACACACACATACGACAAGTGTCTTTCAGTTTCTGTCTACCAAATCCACTCACAAGGTTTTGGTTGGCCCATGGCTATAGTAAGGTGCCATGCAGTGGGATTGAACCTGAAACCATGTGGTTGGGAAGCAAGCATATATATATATATATATACATATATACGACGGGCTTCTTTCAGTTTCCGTCTACCAAATCCACTCACAAGGCTTTGGTTGGTCCGAGGCTATAGTAGAAGACACTTGCCCAAGGTGCCACGCAGTGGGACTGAACCTGGAACCACACCTGTGCCTATCAATATTTATAACAAATTTCACATCTTTGGATGGGTGGGTAGCTTTGACCCAACACATCTAAAATATACAAGTCTGATTGACATATACACATATGATTTCACATCACATCTGAAAGAAGTGTGTGTTTGTCTGTGTGTGTGTGTGAATACCTTGTGGTAGTTATATTGTGTAAAAGGATGTAATTTTGAGCTGAGCTGTTCAATAAACAGAAATCAATACGATGGATGTGGGACAAAATATGAAGTTGATATAGTCTAATGGAGGCTCTTTGAAGTTCATGCTCCAGCATGGCCACAGGACATTGAAACAAACTAGTAACAGTAAATGTGTATGCGTATGTATATATACATATATATACATATATATATCTAGTTTGTTTATATATAAATAAATGTATATATAGTGAGTATATGCATGCACGTGTATATATAGTGTGTGTGAATATATATGTGTATATATTTGTATATATGTGGAATACATGTGTATGTGTGTGTAAATGGATGTATAGCGGGTATAAGAGTGTACATGTATATATGTATATGTGTGTATATGAGTATATATATATGTATATGTATATATGTGTAATATGTGTTCGTGTACACGCACACACATGTACACACGTATTTTATGTGTGTGTGTATATATATATATTTATATATATATATATATATTTGTGTATATACATACATGTGCATGCGCACATGTATTTTTTGTATACATATATATATATTTGTGTTTATACATGCATCTGTGTACTCTCTCACACAAACAGATATATATGTGTGTATATATATATATATATATGTATTTGTGTATATACATACACAAATTTGTGTATATACATACAACTGGGTACACACACACATATATAAATAGACACACACACACACACACACATGCCACCTTGCTGCAATTATAATAGAATGGTATGAGAGCATTATCTTGTAGTTGAATTGGAGTATGATGGAGTTGTGCCAGGACAGGGAACGGGGGTGGGGGGGTTGATGGTGAAGCGAGGGGGGGAAGAGGGAGAAAACAGTGTTATTGTTGTTGCTGTTGTTGTTGTTGCTGTTGTTGTTGTTGTTAGCATTATCACTATAGTAGTTTATTGTAGTTGTTATTAGTGTGTGGTGTTATTATTTTCACTGTTGTCCAATAGAAGCAATATCTGGTGGTGGCGGTGATGGCACCATATGTGCTAGTTTGGCAGCAGCAGCAGCAGTAGTAGTAGTAGTAGTAGTAGTAAAAGCTGTATTGGTAGTAGTAGTAGTAGTAGTAGTAGTAGTTGTTGTAGCCAGGAATAAAACCTGAACTAACCACTTCCCTCACGGCCTCTTCCCCTCCTTCTCCACACCTCCACTCTCACCCCCACCCCACCCCACCCCGTCTTCACCTCTTCCCATCTCCCTCCCTCCCTCTCTCTTTTCCTCTTCTCCGTTCTCCCCTCTCCCCGTCGTCCCCCTCCTCCTCCTCCTCCCACACTGCTGTTTTGATTGAGTTGGCAGGTGTTCTAAAATAAAAACTTACCTGGATATGGCTTTTGATTTAATCTCTTAATTAAGGGACCGACCGACCGACCGACCGACCGACCGACCGACAGACCAGACGCACGGACGGACGGACAGACTGACAGACATGGTGGTGGTGGTGGTGGAGACTGGACAAGCAGAGACACAGAAGCACTGTCAGACAAATAGATGGCCATATAATGAGAAACTGACCAAAATTATAAATCTAGAAAGGGCCACTTGTTGTTGTTGTTGCTGTTGCTCTTTACTCTCTCTTTTACTCTTTGGAGCACAGCCTTTAGTCGAGCAGATCGACCCCGGGACTTATTCTTTTTTGTATGCCTAGTACTTATTCTATCGGTCTCTTTTGCCGAACCGCTAAGTGACGGGGACGTAAACACACCAGCATCGGTTGTCAAGCAATGCTAGGGGGGACAAACACAGACACACAAACACACACACACATACATATATATATATATATATATATATATATATATATATATACACATATATACATATATACGATGGGCTTCTTTCAGTTTCCGTCTACCAAATCCACTCACAAGGCTTTGGTCGGCCCGAGGCTATAGCAGAAGACACTTGCCCAAGATGCCACGCAGTGGGACTGAACCCGGAACCATGTGGTTGGTAAGCAAGCTACTTACCACACAGCCACTCCTTGCTGTTGTTGTTTGTTCCAAATCCCTTTGTGGGTTAAAAAATTTTGGCTTGGAATTTTTGTGTGCCTTGTCCTGCACCACCTCCCTTTTTTTCTTTTTTGGCGGGTGGAGTGGAGTGGGGTGGGGTAGAAATTTTGTACTTTTTTTCCTTTGTTTTCCAGTTTTGTTGTTTTTTCTTTTTTTTGTCAATCTATATATTTAGGTCTGTCTGTTGGTCAGTTTCTTCATCCATATTCTCTTTTATTCCATCTCTCTTCATCTCCATCTCAATCTCTCTCTCTCAAGCTCTCTCTCTTTCTCTATTTCTCTCTCTCTCTCTCTCTTGTATTCAAGCTCTCTCTCTTTCTCTATTTATCTCTCTCTCTTTCTCTATTTATCTCTCTCTCTTTCTCTATTTCTCTCTCTTGTCTTCAAAGTCTCCTTCTCTCTCTTTCAAGCTCTCTCTCTCTCTCTCTCTTTCAAGCTCTCTCTTTCTCTATTTATCTCTCTCTTTCTCTATTTCTCTCTCTCTCTCTTTCAAGCTCTCTCTCTCTCTTGTATTCAAGCTCTCTGTCTCTTTCTCTATTTATCTCTCTCTATTTATCTCTCTCCCTCCCTTATATTCAAGCTCTCTCTCTCTCTCTCTCTACCTTGCCAGCTCTCTATTTCTTTCTCTCTCTCTATCGCCTTCAAGCTCTCCCTCGCTCTCGTTTTCAAGCTCTCTCTCTCTGTTTCTCTCTCTTGTCTTCAAAGTCTCCTTCTCTCTTCTTTTCAAGCTCTCTTTCAATTTCTTTCTCTCTCTTTCAAGCTCATTCTATTTCTCTCTCTCTCTCTCTCTTCAAATTTTGCAACCATTATTATTATTGTGATGGTGGTGGAGTGATAGTGAAGGTTATTATTATTATTATTGAGTGAGAGAGCAGTGCATACAATCAAAGCGACACTGGGGTAAAATATACGAAGTCCAGTATACCCATCATGACTACCCATCTGATAAGGGTACACCAGGCACATGCATCACAACCATATGTGCGTGACATGGTGATCTCATATCAAGATAAACAGCACATGACCTTGCAGGTGGGGCCCAGTTAGAATTTTCTTCAGGTTGAGTAGCCCATCCTGCTCAAAAGGTTCCTGAATAAAGTTTGTTTGAGGATGTTGAACGAAGCACCCATGTTTCCAGAGGTGAATTATTCAAACCCCAAAGAATCCCTCTTAATACATGTTTATGATGCTCCCCCCACTACTTCTGCTCATGATCAGAGATGCACATATCATCAGCCACCAAGGGACATGCTCAACTGGTTAAGGTCAAACAACTGACAAGCAAATCTGTGGTATTGAGCAGAATATTTGCTGCAGCCCATCTTTTATACCAAGCCAAAACAATGTAATTATTATTATTATCATCATTATTATTATCATTATTATTATTATTATGATCAGATAATGGTGATGGTTATTATTATCTGGCAGAAACGTTAGCACACCGTATTTCATTTGCGTAACCATATTTCATTTGCCGTTGCATTTTGAATTCAAATTCCGCCGAGGTTGACTTTGCCTTTCATCCTTTTGGGGTCGATAAATTAAGTACCAGTTACGCACTGGGGTCGATATAATCGACTTAATCCGTTTGTCTGTCCTTGTTTGTCCTCTCTGTGTTTAGCCCCTTGTGGGTAGTAAAGAAATAGGAATTTCGTCTGCCGTTACGTTCTGAGTTCAAATTCCGCCGAGGTTGACTTTGCCTTTCATCTTTTCGGGGTCAATAAATTAAGTACCAGTTACGCACTGGGGTCAATGTAATCAACTTAATCCGTTTGTCTGTCCTTGTTTGTCCTCTCTGTGTTTAGCCCCTTGTGGGTAGTAAAGAAATAGGTTATTATTAACATTATTAAGAGAATGCTGATGGTCAAACGAGGATGAAGATTATTATTATTGTTATGATGATGACAGTGGCCGTGGTGGTGAAGGTGGCGGAGTGGGGTTGGGGTCGGTGTCGGTGATGACGACGATGGTTAAAGCGACAAAAACTACGACGACAACTACAGCAATAGTATGATGACGATGATGATGGTGATAATGATGATGCTGAGGATGAAGAAGCCATCTAAAAGTTTTACCTCCGCTCAGCTGTCAACAAGATGTGATGAAATCCAAGATTAATTCTTTGAGTCTTGGCACTTGCAAGAATTCAAGAATTCTTCATTTATGTAATGTCAGCATCGGCGGCAGCGGCGGCAGCTGCAGTAGTAGTGGTGGTGGTGGTGGTGCTGCTGCTGTTTTTAGTTCTTTGTGTCGTTGGTGGTGGTGGTGGCGGTAGTGCAGGTACAAGCGGCAGTGGTTATGATGGTAGTGGTAGTGGATTTTTTTTTTTTATGGAATTATTGAAGAAAGCTAAAAATGAAACAGTAAAAATGGCTTCCACTAGGAATATTTTAAGGAACCAAAGATGGAACTTAGTAGGTTTGTCTCAGCCGTATTAAAAGGGAACTTAGGGGCTTTAACGCAACTAAAAATAAAAATACTATATATATATATATATATATATATATATATATGTATGTATATGTATATATATGTATGTATATGTATATATATGTATATATGTATATATATGTATATATGTATATATATGTATGTATATGTATATATATGTTTATTTCTATATTTCCTATATATGTATATTTCCAAAACGTATGTATGTATATATGTGTATATATATATATATATGTATGTATGTATGTATGTATATATATACACACACATACTGACGTTCACGTGTACACATGCTTCGAAGCATGTGTGCCTCCACAGATAACCTCCATAATCCTATATTGCTCATACCTGTATATATATATGTGTGTGTATATATATTTATGTGCATGTGTATTATATATGGATGTGCATCTGTATATGTCTGTATGTATATGTGTGTGTGAGAGAGAGAGTATATTATATTTGTGCCTAAGTGTACATATGTAAATGTGTGTATATGTGTGTATATATATATATATATGTGTATGTGTGGTGGTGTGTGTGTGTGTGTGCACACGCATGATCACACCATGGAGTTTTAACCACTAAGTGTTCATACATGTGTGTGAGTGTATTCTGTGCTGTGTGTGTGTGAGAGAGAGAGAATTATGCAGATGTATTAATATTAGTGCATATAATGCATATGTGCAAGTACACGCATGCCTTTTTATCAGATGCACACATACACACTCTAGCAATTTACCGCTTTTACTCGTACACGCACATGCAAATATATATAGGCACAGGTCTGGCTATGAGGTTAAGGAGCATGTTTCTTAGCCATGTTGGTCTCAGGTTCAGTTCCTCTGCATGGCATCTTGTGCCGACCTATGCTTTGTGTGCGGATTTGATAGATGGAAACTGAAAGAAGCCTGTTGTGTATATATATATATGTGTGTCTGTGTTTGTCGCCCCATCATCACTTGAGAACCGATGCTGGTATACTTACGTCCCCGTAACTTAGTGGTTCGGCAAAAGATATCGATAGAATAAGTACTAGGCTTACAATGACTAAGTCCTGGGGTCAGTTTGTTCAACTAAAACTGGTGTTCCAGCATGGCCACAGTCAAATGACTGAAATGAATAAAAGAATATAATATATATATATATATATATATATATATATATTTCATCATGTTGAACTGTTAATCCCTGTACAGTTTTTCCTCTGTTTTTATTTTTTTTTTGTTCTCTCTCCTTTTTCGCCTCCCACTCCTCTCTGTCAAAGAGCTTATGCTCAAAACATCAAGGACTTTTCCATTCTTCCCTAGTATTAAACTAATACACCTGACTTTTGTTCCTTCACCTGTGTTCATCTTTTCTGGATTGATTAGATCACCTTGTGAGATATGATCCCTGTGAACTGCCATATGTCTTATCAGATCTGAAATTGACTTGCACGCTCTTTCTCACACTACATGTTGAATCACCCGATCTAGGAGGAAGGACATTTCATACTGTTGATCTTTCATGGAGCTTCGGATTATTGACATACCCACCTTTGGAAAAGAGTACAAGCAGGGCTGGGATTAAAACCCATCGAGGCCCTAAGCACTTAAAAGATTTTGGTGCCCCCATAAAAGATTATGTAATTCAAAATATAAGCAATAACAAACCATAAAATAAATATTTATTTTTCAAAATGAAACAAAACAGTAAGAGAGAAAATAATGTTTATTTTTGTCTACTTCCACTTTATTTATATTTGAATTGTTTCCTCCTACTTTTTTGAATTGCAAAGTCTTTGATCAGATCCTCAAAATTAATCTGAGGTAACACATCTGCATCTATACTTAGTAGAGATAAGGGTATCCTGAATATTATTTTAGCAAGTTTAAAGTGATTTCTTTTGTATTGTAAACCATCTACCATTTCTGTGGTGCCCCCTCCTTCCCTTGATGCCCTTAGCATGTGCTTATTTTGCTTAATGGTTAATCTAGCGCTGAGTTCAAGGTGACACATTTCCCCACCTCTTGCAGTTGATTTTCTCGTTGTGGTTCTGGTGACATCCCCTCTACATACATATAGGCGCAGGAGTGGCTGTGTGGTAAGTAGCTTGCTTACGAACCACATGGTTCTGGGTTCACTCCCACTGCATGGCACCTTGGGCAAGTGTCTTCTACTAAAGCCTCGGGCCGACCAAAGCCTTGTGATTGGATTTGGTAGACGGAAACTGAAAGAAGACCATCATTATATATAATATATATATAATATATATATATATATATATATATATATATATATATATATGTATACCTTTCAAAATGTGACCTCGTGTGTACTGTTGGCGATTTTTTTTTCCTTTGTCTTCCCTTCTCTGGATCTTTCCTTTTCCTATGTTTCCAACGAAGAGCTCCGCTCGAAACGTTAAACCCTCCTTCTTTCCTTCCTTCCGGAGCGTCCAATAATACTATATTTGTTCCACGTCCTCGTGTTGTTGTGTTTTTTTGTGCTTTCTTGTTTGGATTAACTATATATATATATATATATATATACGTATGTATGTATGTAGGTATATGTTTGTGTGTCTGTGTTATGATGATGAGGGTTAGGCTAGCAGCAGTGATGTTGACGATGATGGCGATATGATAGTAATGATGGAAATTGTGGTGGTGGTAGTGATGATGATGCTGTTGCTGTTAGTGATGTTAGCACTGCTGATGATGCTTTCACTGGAATTTCAATTTTGAAACACATTATGTAGAAAAACTCAAAAATCTCACCACCACAGCAACCATCACCACCATTATCGCCACCACTACCACCATCACTACCACCACCATCACCATCACCACAATCACCACTGCCACCACCATCGCCACAATCACCACCACCATCATCATCATCACCATCACCACCAATATCGCTACCACTACCACCATCAACCCCACCATCACCCTCCAACAACATCACCACCACTACCAGCACCATCACCACAGTCACCACTGCCATCTCTGCTACCACCACCACTACCACCATCATCATCATCACCACCAACGCCGCCGATCCCGCCGCTATCATCACCCTTCAAACATAAGCTTTCGAGTGCTTTTGTAGGAGGAAAGTTTTTCACTTATTGCATTCCACTCATCCATCGATCTGTGCACCCCAGCCATCTTCCTCCCTCATCCACCCCTTTTGCTGCCATCAATGTCTTAAAAGAGAGAAAAAGAACGAGAGAAAGAGAGAGAGAGAGAGAGAGAGAGAGAGAGAGAGATTAACGGCAGCTAGCTGACTTGTGTAACACAGATTTTCTTACCCCCAACTAAGAATGGTAAATCTGCAAAGACAAATGACTAACAAGACAACAAAAATGTCTATTTATCATTGAAAAGGTGAATGGTAAATGGTCGCCGCTGCTGCCTCGTCTTCTTCTTTTCTTTAATTCTTCAGCCTTCTTTTTCTACTCTTCTTTCTCTCTCTCTCTCTCTCTCTTTCATGTGCTTTCTCTCTATCTGTCTCTATTTCTTTCTCACTCTGTCTCTCTTTATTTTTTTTACTTTCTCTCTATTACTTTGTCTGTCTGTCTGTCAGTCAGCTTCTCTCTCTCTCTCTCTCTCTCTCTCTCTCTCTATCTATCTCTCTATCTGTCTCTCTAGTTCTTTCTCTGTCTGTCCCTCTTCATTTCTTTGACTCTCTCTCTCTCTTACTTTGTCTATCTGTCAGTCTCCTTCTCTCTCTCTCTCTCTCTTTCATGTGCTTTCTCTCTATCTGTCTCTTCTGTCTCTCTTTATTTCTTTGACTGTCTCTCTCTCTCTCTCTATTACTTTCTCTGTCTGTCTCTCTCTGTTACTTTGTCTCTACTTCTCTCTCTCACACATTCTTTCTCTCTATCTGTCTCTCTATTTCCTTCTCTACCTCTCTCTTTTACTCTTGTCTCTCTCCCTTTCTCTTTTCTGCTTCTTCTTCACTTGTCTTAGTCGTGGTTCTTCACTCTTCTTTGTGTAGTTCTGTCTTTTTCTTCTTTTCACTTCAACGGAACTAAAAATAAAGTACACAAACACACGCACACACCATGAATCCTGTTTTGCACAGAATCTGTCTGCAAGTAGAAGTAAATAAATAAATATATATCTATGTATGTTGGTAATTTTTGTCTTCAGTCTTCAAGTTCTAATGTCTTCATACTTCTTACCTTTAAACTCAAGTCTTCTAATTCTTGAGTCTTCCAATTCTTCAGTCTTCCAATTCTTCAGTCTTCCAATTCTTCAGTCTTCCAATTCTTCAGTCTTCCAATTCTTCGATCTTCAAATTCTTCAATCTTCCAATTCTTCGATCTTCAAATTCTTTGATCTTCCAAATCTTCGGTCTTTGAATCCTACGTTCTTCAAATTCTTCGGTCTTGAATTCTTCAGTCTTATAATGCTTCGATCTTCCAATTCTTTGGTCTTCAAATTCTTCAGTCTTCGAATTCTTCGATTTTCCAATTCTTCAGTCTTCGAATTCTTCGATTTTCCAATTCTTCGGTCTTCCAATTCTTCGGTCTTCCAATTCTTCGGTCTTCCAATTCTTCGGTCTTCCAAATCTTCGGTCTTTGAATTCTACGCTCTTCAAATTCTTCAGTCTTATAATTCTTCGATTTTCCAATTCTTCGGTCTTCCAATTCTTCGGTCTTCCAATTCTTCGGTCTTCCAATTCTTCGGTCTTCCAAATCTTCGGTCTTTGAATTCTAAGTTCTTCAAATTCTTCGGTCTTCGAATTCTTCGGTCTTCCAATTCTTTGGTCTTCTGTCTTTAGTTTTATCTGAATCCAGTCTTCTAGTTCTGTCCGAGACCAGCCTGAATTTATGATAGAAATTCCATGTTTTTAAAGTCATCTGCACTAAAACCCTTCATCAGAATTCCATATCAATTTAGTCCCAAAAACTAACTTCACAATGCTAAACTCATTTTAATAAATTCTTCATTATTTTTCAAAAATTAACTGAAACAAAAACAAAAAAATGTAACAAATACGGTATTAGAAAGATTAAACTCTTGTATCTTCATAATTTTTTTGTCTTTGAACTATTCTGTTCTCCAGTTCTTCAGTGTTCATACATCGTCTATCTTCACAGTTCTTCATACTTCTTTAGTCTTTGTAGTTCTTCGGTCTCAGAGTTCTTCAATCTTCATAGTTCTTGTCTTCCAGTCCTTCTGTCATTTAATTTCTTCAAACTTCTCTCTCCCGCCAACCTTCCACAACAACTTCACCTTTTTTCTTGTGTTCTTCACATTCCTCAATCATTCTCTTCACCCCACCCCCTTATATACAGCTCCTTGTCTTTATATACACCACTCTCTCTCTCTCTCTCTCTCTCTCTCTATCTCTCTCTCTCTCTGTATTTGACATATATTATTCTCTCGTTATTAGATTTACAAAAGGTAAATTCTAAATAATGTTCCACATTTTCCATTCCATTCCATTCTGTGGCCATGTTCCTTCACTTTTCCATCAGTTTGCTTTAGTTTTTGATTATTGTGCTCTGACTGTAATTGATAATTGCTATAGTCTGTGTGTATGTGTGTGTCTGTGTGTCCACCTGTATGTGTATTCCTATTATTTTGTTCTTCGCATTGAGTTCACTTATACCAATACTAATCAGATTTTCGGTTTATTGCAGAATTTTTTTTGGTGCAAGTTGTGTGTGCATGTGCCTCTGTGTGTGTGTGTGTGCATGTGTGTGTGTATGTACCTGTGTGTGTGTGCTTGTGCCTGTGTGTGTGTATATTGTGTATGCATGTGTGTGTGTATGTGTCTGTATATTGTGTATGCAACTGTGTGTGTGTATTGTGTGCATGTGTGTGTGTATGTGTCTGTATATTGTGTATGTATCTGTGTGTGTGTGTGTGTGTGTATTGTGCATGTGTGTGAGTGTGTGTGTGTATTGTCTGCTGTTTGTGTGTGTCTATGTATTGTGTATGCATCTGTGTGTGTGTGTGTGTGTACTCTTTCTCTGCTGTATGTGTGTGTGTATGTATGTATTGTATATGCATCTGTGTGTGTGTCTATATAATGTGTATGTATCTTTGTATGTGTGTGTATTTTCTCTGCTGTTTGTGTATGTATGTGTTGTGTGTATGCATCCATGTGTGTGTGTATTCTCTCTCTACTATTAGTGTGTGTGTCTGGGTGTCAATGTGTGAGCATCTTGTCTGATTTCGTTACATTTAAATGTCTCAACATCTGCTCTTTGTTCAATCTTTGCTGACGATCTTCCCCACTTCTTCCCCCCCCTTTCAAATGACTCTCCTTTCACGACTCCCACTCCTTCACACCCTACAAACAGTGTTTCTGCATGGCTGAGTCAGTCACCTAACCTGTTAGAAACAACAGCTAAACCGTCTCTCATGTCACACATTACCTTCTTAAATAGAGAAGTATATATTGGTTACGTACTAATGAGAGATATACAGGTGCAAGCATGGCTGTGTGGTAAGAAGCTTGCTTACAAACCACATGGTTCTGGGTTCGGTTCCACTGCATGGCACCTTGGGCAAGTGTCTTCTACTATAGCCTCGAGCTGACCAAAGCCTTGTGAATGGATTTGGTAGATGGAAAATGAAAGGAGCCTGCTGTGTGTGTGTGTGTGTATATATATATATATAGATAGATAGATAATTGAAAGAAACACAGAGAATCTCAAAATAAATACGGTAGCGAAAGGGTTAAATGGTGATGATGATAAAGTATGCCTTGTGTCTGCAGACTATAGCTATGAGCAATAAACATGGCTGTGTTTAAGAAGTTAGATTGGTTAATATGCAGTTCCAAATTCAGTCCCATTTTGCAAAATCTTTGAAAAATATTTTCTGCAATGAATTCTTTGTCTCAGCCAGAAGCATTGCAAAAAGAAATTTTGGTCAACAGAATCTAATTGATAGATTATCCATGTTAGTGTTTCTCAAACCATTTTTTTACCTATTGACTCTCTTTGATTCCTATTTTGCTAGCATGGAAATATGGGCCTTAACCCTTTTGTTACCAACCCAGTTGAAACCAGCTCTGACTGTATAGTATAAATGTCTTGTTTTCATAAGTTCTGAATTAAAATCTTCCACCAAATTTTAGTCAAAATTTATGTTCGTGTTTATCTTAATTTTCCCCTACATTTGCTCTGTGCAAATCATAACTAATAACTGTTAAGTACAGTGGTCAAGTGACCACTGTACTGGAAGCTGACTGGGTAAGGATGATCTATACGGTGCTCTAACTCATACAATAGTAGCCATACACGTAAGTGTACGCTCAAAATATACACACACACACTCACACACACACTGATGTGTGTGTGTCAATATATCTTTCTCCTTTACTTGTTTCAGTCATTTGACTGCGGCCACGCTGGAGCACTGCCTTTAGTTGAGCAACTTTAGTCCAGGACTTATACCTCGTAAGCCTAGTACTTATTCTATCGGCCTCTTTTGCCGAACCGCTAGGTCACGGGGACGTAAACACATCAGCATCGGTTGTCAAGCGATATTGGGGCAACAAACACAGACATACAAACATATACACACACATACATACATATATATATTATATATATATATATATATATATATACACATACATATATACGACGGGCTTCTTCCAGTTTCCATCTACCAAATCCACTCACAAGGCTTTGGTCAGCCCGAGGCTATAGTAGAAGACACTTGCCTGAGGTGCCACGCAGTGGGACTGAACCTGGAACCATGTGGTTGGTAAATAAGCTACTTACCACACAGCCACTCCTGCGCCTTTATGTCAGTGTGTATGTATATGGGGGTTGCATTCTATGCCTTGACCTGAGCATAGACCAGGGCTGGCCTCCCTGAGCTGGGAAATGAATGGAATGCCTGGTATGTGTCTTGTTGTGGCTATCCCCTCCTAAAAAAGGGGTACACGTCTGTGGAGCACTCAGCCACTTGCAAGTTAATAAAAGAGCTGCAATGTCACTGGTGCCAAGCTGTATCGGTCCCTTTGCCTTTCCCTTGGATAACATCGGTGGCGTGAAGATGGGAGGTTGGTATGGTTGGGCGACTGCTGGTCTTCCATAAACAACCTTGCCCGGACTTGTGCCTCGGAGGGTAACTTTCTAGGTGCAATCTCATGGTCATTCATGACCGAAGGGGGTCACAAGATGTGGGTACACTACACATTAGCAACAGGTAAGGTTGGTGACAGGAAGTGCATCCAGCTGTACAAAATTCTGTCTCAACAAAATTTCGTCCAATCCATGCAAGCATAGAAGAGTGGATGGTAAAGTGATGATGATAATGAGAATAAGGCGGTGAGCTGGCTGAATCGTTAGCACGCCAGGCAAAATGCTTAGTGGTATTTCGTCTTCCGCTACGTTCTGAGTTCAAATTCCGCCGAGGTCGACTTTGCCTTTCATCCTTTCGAGGTCGATAAATTAAGTACCATTTACGCACTGGGGTCGATGTAATCGACTTAATCCATTTGTCTGTCCTTGTTTGTCCTCTCTGTGTTTAGCCCCTTGTGGGTAGTAAAGAAATAGGTATTTCGTCTGCCACTACGTTCTGAGTTCAAATTCCGCCGAGGTCGACTTTGCCTTTCATCCTTTCGGGGTCGATAAATTAAGTACCAGTTACGCACTGGGGTCGATGTAATCGCCTTAATCCGTTTGTCTGTCCTTGTTTGTCCTCTCTATGTTTAGCCCCTTGTGGGTAATAAAGAAACAGATAATGAGTATAGCCATTTCTCTGATGGTACCAAGGTCCTGTCTTCTCTTCTACAAATACTTCTAGTCTTTGGTGAAATTTTGCTCTTAGGCCTCTCGATTCTAGATTCTGTTGTCAAGGCATGGAAATGATATTAATGTGCAAATAACCTTCAAGGTGTGTAATTTTTCTTTGAGTGGATGTTATTGAAGATAACAAGGTGTGGGAGAAGAGGTGGGAAGAACACAGAAGACGGCGATGCCACTTCATATCGGCTTGTGGTTTGATCTTTATGAAGATTTATTGGTAAATAGATCTCAGGATATACTTCAATAACTTGCGATGCTAGATATTGAAGATGATGGTGATGATGATGATGGTGGTGGCGCTAGTGTAGGCGGGGTGGTGATGGCGGTGGCGGTGTGCCTTTTGAAGAATTTTAATATATGATGACGGATGTAATAATAATTTTATTGAAATGTGTTAATAAAATTTAAACTTTTACTTTTTAATTTGTTTTTAATATTTATGTCTATGTATCAATGTGTATATAGGTACACGTATAGTGTGTGTATGTATATATATATGTCTGTGTGTATATATGTAAGTAGACATGTGTATATATATATATATATATAAGTAGATGTGTGTGTATATATATATGTATATATGTAAGTAGACGTATGTATATATATATATATATATATATAATATATATATATATATATATGTATGTGTGTGTGTGTGTGTGTATGTATATAGGTATGTATGTGTGTGTGTGTGTGTATGTATATAGGTATGTATGTGTGTGTGTGTGTGTATGTATATAGGTATGTATGTGTGTGCATGAGCAAGTATGTACTATATATATATGTGAGTATACATATATGTGTATGCATCTATGTATGTATGTATATATGTGCATACATATGTATATGTGAATATATATATACAAATATGTATATGTTTATATATATATCTTTATGTATGTGTATACATATATGTATAAATGTGTACACATAAATATATATATATATGTGTGTGTGTGTATACATATTTGTATATGTGTATGAATATATGTATATATGTGAGTATATACAGATGTTTGTAGGTGTATATATATATATATATATATACACTCACATACACACACATTTATTATGTTTTAGTAATCAATATATATACAATAAACATGTCACTTCCTTTAGAATCCAAATATTATTGCAACATACCTATTGGTCCAATCAGATGAATTGCTATTTTGACAGAATAGATTGGAGCATAAGGGTTAAACAAACCAAATTTTATCCCATTGCTAGTCTCAGAACCAAAGACAGAATTTACTAATTAAAGAAAATTCCTTCAGTGTCCTTAACACCGATATTTCTAATATATCACATTACTAGTAGCAGAACCCAGACATATCTAGATCTGTGAATTCCTGGAATAATTACTGTTGTATCTGTCCCAGTTCTCGACTATTTCTATTGGGTTGTCTGGAAAGTTCCTGCCGATTTTTAAAGGAAAGAAAAAGGTCAAGAAATATTTGCCATTACATTTTTAATCAGCCAAATATGAACCATTTTGTTGCACAATGCGTCTCCATCTTTCCTTTAACATGAAAATACCCTCTTCCCAGAATTGAGGTGGTTTCATGGCAAAGAATTTGTTGAGGTACTTTTTACATCATCCAAGGAATTGAGATTTTTACCATTAAGACTATTCTGCAGAGACCTGAATAAGTGGAAATCCGAAGGAGCAATATCTGGTGAATATGGAGGGTAGGGTAACACATCCCAGCCGAGCTGCAGCAATTTTTGTCTGGTTCCCAAAACATAAACCTTCTTCCATGAAAAGATAGCTTAAACTGTGCTCTAAATGGAGGTGTAGTCAACTCCTATTTTATGGACTCAACCATGGTCTAAACCCCAGTGTTTCACTGGTATTTAATTTATTTCTCCTCCCACCACTACCACCATCCCCAGGATGAAAGGAAAAGTTGACCTTGGTGGAATTTGAACTCAGAACATAATAAAGCTGGACGGAATGCCATTAAGCATTTTGCCTAGCATGCTAATGTTTCTGTCAGCTCGACACCTTAACAACAACAACAATAATGATGATAATAATAATCCTTTCTACTAAAGGCACAAGGTCTGAAATTTTGTGGGAAGGGACTAGTTGATTACATTGACCCCAGTGCTTCACTGGTACTTAATTTATTGACTCCGAGAGGATGAAAGGAAAAGTCGACCTCAGCAGAATTTGAACCCAGAATGTCAAGGCAGACGAAATACCACTAAGCATTTTATCCAATGTGCTAATGATTCAGCCAGCTCACTATCCTAATGATGATAATAATAATAATAACTGCACCTTCCATTTTTTGTTGTTTTTGTACTGCTTAAAGGCAGATTTCTTTCCTGCCAAGCTTACTGTTTAAACCATGTTTGTGTTCTCCCAGTCAACAGCCTTATCTTTACTGGTACTTTAAACACTTCGGTTGCATATTTGTATGAATAAAGTCGTTTTTCTTTGGAATAGAAAAAAAATTCTATCTTTATTTCTTCTTTTGCTGGTGTCTCAAATTTAGGTTAAATCAGTGTTTTTCAAAGGGGAGGCCTGTGGAACGGTCGGACTAGTTGTTTTGAGAAAATTTGGTTTAAATGTTTGACAACTCAGCACCGTCCATTGGACGGGGGATGTTTTGCTCATTATTATTATTATTATGATAGATTATGTCTCCACTATTGTTCCATAGCTTATCAGTTGTCTTACAAACAAATGCATTTCATGTATTATAGATTATGTCTCCTCTTTTGCTCCATAGTTTGTTTAAAACGATGGTTTCCCCCCACCCCGCACCGATCTTAATGCCGCAGTATGATGGAGAGATCAAGTACAAAAACACACACATACAAAAACAAAAGAAAAATTTATTGCAACATGAATATTAGAAACACCAAAATTACTGGTACACTGGAGATTACATAAAAACAGAATTAAAATCGGTTTTTAGAGTTGAAAAATTTAAAGAATAAGTACAGAAAAAAAACATTTCTTTTTTGTTTTTCTTACCTGTTTTTGTTTAATCATATTTTTGTGTAACAGAATTATAAATAACAAAGTTTGGTTTTTTGTTGTTTTTTTTTTTCAACACATTCTAAGCCTTAGCATTGAATTTTCTTAAACCTTAAATCATCACCATCATCACCATCATCATCGTCATCATCATCTTTGCCATCATCAATCATTGTTATCAATATCATCATCATCATCATCCTTGTCATCTTCAACATCATCATCATCACCACCCCCATCATCATCATCTATTTCTTTACTACCCACAAGGGGCTAAACACAGAGAGGACAAACAAGAACAGACAAACGGATTAAGTCGATTATATCAACCCCAGTGCATAACTGGTACTTATTTAATCAACCTCGAAAGGATGAAAGGTAAAGCAGACCTCAGCGGAATTTGAACTCAGAACGTAACAGCAGACGAAATACCTATTTCTTTACTACCCACAAGGGGCTAAACACAGAGAGGACAAACAAGGACAGACAAACGGATTAGGTCGATTATATCGACCCAGTGCGTAACTGGTACTTATTTAATCGACCCCAAAAGGATGAAAGGCAAAGCAGACCTCGGCGGAATTTGAACTCGGAACATAAAAGCAGACGAAGTACAGCTACGCATTTCGCCCAGCGTGCTAACGTTTCTGCCAGCTCACCGCTAGCCCCATCATCATCATCTTCATGGCATCGTGATGCTTCCATAGATTTGCCAAAATTTGCTAAAGTTTACCTTCTGCACCTGGATGCTCTTCCTGTCACCAATCCTCACCTATTTCCAATTGAAGGGACACTGCACTTGATGGCATGAAAGACCCAAGGGTCTTCTAAAAGAAGCCCATTATGTGTGTGTGTTTGTTCCCATACCACTGCTGGACAACTGGTGTTAGTTTGTTTACATACCTGTGACTTAGCAGTTTGACAAATGACTGATAGACTAAGTACCAGGTTTTAAATATAAGTGCTGGGGTCGATATGTTTTGACTAATATTCTTCAAGGCAGTGCTCCAGCATGGCCACAGTCTAATAACTAAAATGAGTAAAAGGTAAAAGATATGTATGTGTGTGTGTATATATATATATATATATAGTGTACGTGTGAATGTATGTTTATGTAGTGTACGTGTGTGAGTTTGTATACATATATATATATATATATATATATATAATAATAAAAAATAATATATAAACTTACTTGGAAATGGATACATTGTGTCCAATTGAATAATAAATTATAAAATTATATATATATATATGGGTATAGGACGTCACCAACGGTGCAAATAACATGAAATACATAAACAAATGAGGGAAAAACAAGTGAAATATGTAAACATAAAAAAAATGGAAATCAGTTGTTGGCTGTCTATCTACTCCTCATATATTATATATATATATATGTATATATATATTTGTTGTTAGGGCAGCGGACTCGCGGTCTTAGGATCGCGGTTTCGATTCCCAGACCGGGCATTGTGAGTGTCTATTGAGCGAAAACACGTAAAGCTCCACGAGGCTCCGGCAGGGCATGGTAGCGACCCCTGTTGTACTCTTTTGCCACAACTTTCTCTCACTCCTGTTGGCCTACTTGCTTAGCCAGTGGGGTGGCATCATTTGAAGCATTGTAACCAGCGATGTGTTGCAACATCTGATAGCCTGGTCGTGGGCCTGACGAAGCCTTCCAGCTTCACAGACCCCAGTTGACCCGTCCAACCCATGCTAGCATGGAAAGCGGACGCTAAACGATGATGATGATGATGATGATATATATATATATATCATCATCATCATCGTTTAACGTCCGCTTTCCATGCTAGCATGGGTTGGACGACTTTGACTGAGGGCTGGCGAACCAGATGGCTGCACCAGGCTCCCATCTTGATCTGGCAGTGTTTCTACAGCTGGATGCCCTTCCTAACGCCAACCACTCCGAGAGTGTAGTGGGTGTCTTTTACGTGCCACCGACATGGGCGCCAGTCGGGTGGTACTGGCAACGACCTCACTCAAATCTTTTTACACTTGCCACCTGCACAGGTGCCAGTGAAACGACGTTGGTAACGATCACGATATTGATATAGATATGCGTGTAGATGTGGATATAAGCGTGTGTGTCTGTATAGGGAGAGAGAGTGAAAATAAATTTGCTTTGATTGGGACATGAAGTTTCACTTAACAACTTATGGTACAAGTCAACTAGCTGAATCGACCATTGAGCAAAGCTCGAAGTCCTAGTCAAAGCGAATTTGGCAATAAATTTGATTCTAATTATCGTTATGTTCTCATTGGTAAATTCTCTGTTGTAACAGCACTGCATTTCCGTGTATGCATGTGCTTGTGTGTGTATGTATATATATATATATATATACTTTATTTAATAGCAGCAGAAAATTCAACAAAACCTGTTACTCTGAGTTTCACGTTCCCGTTCGTCGGACAGTTTTTGCTAGATTCTAGCAAAAACTGTCCGACAAACGGGAACATGAAACTCAGAGTAACAGGTTTTGTTGAATTTTCTGCTGCTTTTAAATAAAGCATATTACTCTACCCCTGGTATTTGAGTATTCTTTTTTCCACCTTGATTCACATTTATGTGTTTACTCCGGTATACATACATATATATATATATATATATAATTTCAGCAAAACAATTTAGATTCAAATGAATATTGTACTTAACTTAGGTGCACCAGAATTTTTTATGGTATTACCCATAAAATTATGTGGGGTGATTATAACCAAAAAATAAGCAACAAGAATGGATCCGGTAATTTAGTACAATTGTTTCATACTATTGATTTGAGAACTTTACATTATTGGAAAACCTATATGAAATTAGCTGAAGATTACTTGACATATATCTGCTGTAATATTTGCAGCTTTAATAAATTGTTATAGTATGAAACAATTGTACTAAATTACCGGATCCATTCTTGTTGCTTATTTTTTGGGTATATATATATAATATATATATATATATATATATGTATGTATAATCATTATCACCATCATACCACTAAGCATTTCACTTGGCATGCTAATGATTACCAGCTTACCGCCTTTATATATATTGTGATATGCCCGTTCATGTATAATGCTGTTATTTTGGAAGTACATATGTCTGTCCATCCCCTACCCAACATTGCTTGACAACCAATGCTGGTGTGTTTGCATCTCCGTAACTTAGCGGTTCAGCAAAAGAGACCGAGAGAATAAGTACTAGGCTTACAAAGAATAAGTCCCAGGGTCGATTTGCTCAACTAAAGGCAGTACTCCAGCATGGCCACAGTATATATACACGCATACATACATATATATATATATATATATATATGTGAAGGCACATGGCTTAGTGGTTAAGGTGTTGCACTCACGAAACTGAAAGAAGCCCATCTTATATATGTATATATATATATATATATTATATATATATATATATGTATGTGTGTGTATATGTTTGTGTGTCTGTGTTTGTCCCCCCAACATCGCTTGACAACCAATGCTGGTGTGTTTACATCCCCGTAACTTAGCGGTTCAGCAAAAGAGACCGATAGAATAAGTACTAGTCTTACAAAGAATAAGTCCTGGGATCGATTTGCTCGACTAAAGGCGGCGCTCCAGCATGGCCACAGTCAAATGATTGAAACAAGTAAAAGAGTAAAATGAGTATTATTATTATTATTATTTGTACTGTTGTTTGTTTTGTTTTGTTTATTTCGATTATCTTTTGTTTATCTTTTACTGTTTAATTTCTTGTTTGTTTATCTCGTAATTATATATTCTTATAATTATTCATTTCATAATTATTTTTGAATTATTTATTTTTAGCATTATTTATTTCGCTTAATATCGATATGCTATTATTTGTTATGTAGTTTTATTCATGACGAGTTTTATAATAACGTTTGCCTATCCATATTTACACACACACACACACACACAGAGTCAGTCTCTCTCTTTCTCTCTCTCACACATACACACACATGAATATATACGTGGATACACACACACACACACACACATATACACATACATTTACGCACTAATGCATATACATATCTTTATTTTGGTATTCAGAGTTTTGTATTTCAAATTCATTTCTTAAATTTATATAAATACATATATATATATACACACATATACATACATATTTATATAGAAGTGTATGTATATATATATACATATTCATATACAAATACATACATGTGTATATATATATATACACATACATATACATATATATACATATATATATACATATACATACACATACATAGACATACATATACATACATATATATATATATATACATACATATATATATACATACATATACATACATATATATACATGTAGATACATATACACATACATATACATACATATATATATACATATATATATATATATATACACACACACACATATACACACATGCGCATATATTCATACTCACATACACATGCATGAACAAATACATTTACACACACACACACACAACCTAATTTATTATACATTCATTCAAATTTATTTCTATTTATCCATTTAGATATTTTTCTCACACTCGTTAAACATACATTTAATTTCCTCATGCATAATACATATTATGTTGTAGATATAAATATACATTTGTTAATATTAATTTCATATTTATCTAAATGGTTGTATATTTTACATGTCTCATAACAAATTTCACACACACACACACACCACACACACACACATAGATACATACATATATACATACACACAGCTGTTGAAACATTATTTTAAATTCATATTTATATATAGCATCGGATATTGTATGCAAGAGAGAAAACTGCACTGGTATGGCAGTGTAATGCGTACGAATAAGGACGGTTGCGTCAAGAGGTGAAGATCTCTAATTGGTTTGAGAGAGAACACGCAGAAGGGGTAGATGCAGGAAAACACGGGACGAAGTGGTAAGAAAGGATCTACAGATGTTGGGACTCATAGAAGGGATGATAGGGGTCTGAGATTTTCCAGGTGGCTTGCTTCACTTGATGTCTTGCAAACAATTTGCACATGCAAGTGCTACCAGTCAAAAACTCCACATACCAGAAGCCAGCAAGTGCATGGGGTCATCAGGAGAGAATGCACGCCATTTCGGGGCCTACCTTTCGATGGCATCAATGTGCACTGGCCCCCCCTCACTGATATGAGGTCCCGCTTGCTAGATCAGCTGATTATCAAATAAAGCTCAATAATTTATTTGATAACCAGCTGAGTATAAGCATGGCTGTTCTTACTTACAGGTTTGTCCCCTGCAACCCTCTCCAGCTGAGCATACCTAATTTTGAGAGCCCGTAGGTACTGGTGCCATGTAAAAAGCATCTGGGCCGTGTAAAAGCACCGAGTGCACTCTGTAAAGTGGTTGGCGTTAGGAAGGGCAACCAGTTGTAAAAACCATGCCAAAACAGACATGGAACCTGAACAGCCCTTCAAGTTGTCAGCTCCTGTCAAACTGTCCAACCCATGCCAGCATGGAAAATGGACGTTAAATGATGATGAGACAAAACATGCTTTTGCCTGTCTCTTCTGAAAGCTCATTTTCCCAGTGTTCACCACTTCACATTGTCCTGGCTTAACAGCCCTCACCGTTTATTTTTACTGTGTTGTTCTCACTGTCCTGTTTTTGTTACCACTTTAACCCTCCGCAAAAAATCCCAAATTTTTATTTAATTTGCTCTGCAGGAAGGACTGTTTTAACGAAGTCATGTCTTGTCCCTACCTTCGAAACACGGCGTAGATAAAACAGGGGACAACTGATGAAGGGAATGTTCTTTGTTGCTTGCCTCGTTTCTCTATCTGTTTCATTTGTTGTTCAAAAAAAGCTTGTTTTCTATATTTTTGTTTTTTATGTTCACGTTTCTCATTTTGTTGACCGTTTTATTCCCGATCAGAGTTGTTCGAAAACCAAAGTACCCCATAGTATTACATCTATTCTTTTTTTGTTATCAAAATTCTAAATAAATGGTTAGCAATATATTTATTATATTATATGGAAAAAAAGTATTGGAGTGGCTGTGTGGTAAGTAGCTTGCTAACCAACCACATGGTTGCGGGTTCAGTCCCACTGCGTGACATCTTGGGCAAGTGTCTTCTGCTATAGCCTCGGGCTGACCAAAGCCTTGTGAGTGGATTTGGTAGACGGAAACTGAAAGAAGCCTATATGTATATATATATATATATATGCATGTGTGTGTTTGTGTGTCTGTATTTGTCCCCCTAGCATTGCTTGACAACCGATACTGGTGTGTTTACGTCCCCATCACTTAGTGTTCGGCAAAAGAGACCGATAGAATAAGTACTGGGCTTACAAAAGAATAAGTCCCGGGGTCGAGTTTGCTCGATTAAAGGCGGTGCTCCAGCATGGCCGCAGTCAAATGACTGAAACAAGTAAAAGAGTAAAAGAGTATATGTAAATGTATTTTCAGGCTTTTGTGTACAGCAGAATGGAAAGATATATATTCATGAGAGCGAAAAGTGTGACTGTTTGTCAAGATAGATATATGGATGTACATTAGTGTCAAATAAATGTATGTGTATGTACAAGGGTGCATGCAGGTAAATCTTCTTGATTTAATAGCTTCTCTTAAAGACTTGTAAAGCAACCAGGACAAAGCCCAGCACCAGAGATGCTGCAAAGCCAAAATTAAGTCTGTAAGTAGACAGGTTTTGATCTCCCATCATTCTAAGAAACTGACCATATTTCACTAATTTTCTTTGAAGTGGAATGGTAGCAGACACAAGAGACAAGTAATTGTCCAAATTTATCATTTTATGATATTATTATCTGAGAATATTCGTTTATTTTCCTAGAAGTTAAGACAAGTGCGTAGTTAAGGATGGATATCTTTATTTCTATTGTTTTATTTCTATTAATTTATTTTTGGTATTTTTTCTCGTTTGTATCTTTTTGTATTCCCGTACTGTTCTGAGTCAATGGAATAATAAAGTAGTATAATGGCATAGCTATAAAACTGAGGGAAACTTGAGATTATCTGGCAGTACTCTGGACCCAACGCACCTGAAGACATGCAGGTGCACAGCTACAGTTGGATCATGTTAATGCAATAATGTGCATAATATTGGGTTGTCCGGAAAGTTCGTGACGATTTTTAAAGGAAAGAAAAAGGTCAATAAATACATCCCATTACATTTTTAATCAACCAAATATGAACCATTTTGTTGCACAATGCGTCTCCATCTTTCCTTTAACATGAAAATACCCTCTTCCCAGAATTCATGGCAAAGAATTCATCAAGGTATCTTTTTACGTCATCCAAGGAATTGAAATTTTTACCATTAAGACTGTTCTGCAGAGACCTGAATAAGTGGAAATTCGAAGGAGCAATATCTGGTGAATATGGAGGGTGGGGTAACATATCTCAGCCGAGCTGCAGCAATTTTTGTCTGGTTCCCAAAGCATCAAGTGTTGAAAATGAACTTTCTTATCTTCCATTTTAAAGGGTTACAGAATTAACACAGATAATAGGAACATAAACCTTCTTCCATGAAAAGATAGCTTAAACTGTGCTCTAAATGGAGGTGTAGTCAAATCCTATTTTATGAACTCAACCATGTTCTAGAATAAGTCGAAAGGTAAGCTACTATAAATAGCCACAAACTTTCCGGACAACCTAATATGTATATGTTTTAAAAAATTAATATAAATGGTTTTTCTGATAATTTTTCCACTTTAATAATTAGATGTTCACAATTTGTAAATCTAATAATTAGATGTTCATAAGTTTGTAAACAGCTAATAACTTATAGTCATTTAATCATTAAAGTGGAAAAATTATCGGGAAAGCCATTTCTATTAATTTTTTCAAATATATTATACTGTACCAAGGACTTAGTATTTCTTATTCTACTATATATATATGTGTGCGTGTATGTGTGTGTGTATATATATATGTGTGTTTGTGTGTGTGTGTGTGTATATATGTATATATATATATGTGTGTGTGTGTGTATATATGTATATATATATATGTGTGTGTGTATATATGTATATATATATATATATATATGTGTGTGTATATATAGTGGCACGTAAAATACACCAATCTGACCGTGGCCAGCCTCGCCTGGCACCTGTGCAGGTGGCATGTAAAAAGCACCCACTACACTCACGGAGTGGTTGGCGTTAGGAAGGGCATCCAGCTGTAGAAACATTGCTAGATAAGACTGGAGCCTGGAGCAACCTTCTGTCTTCCCAGATCCCCGGTCGAACCGTCCAACCCATGCTAGCATGGAGAACGGACGTTAAACGAGGATGATGATGATGATGTGTGTGTGTATATATGTGTATATATATGTGTGTGTGTGTATATATATGTATATATATATGTGTGTGTGTGTATATATGTATATATATATGTGTGTGTGTGTATATATGTATATATATATGTGTGTGTATGTATATATATATATGTGTGTGTGTATGTATATAGTTGAAAAATAAAAGAAAATACAAAGACAAGGAGTGAAAGAGCAACAGACAAGGTGTATCAGGTTGATGATCCGTAAAAATGGAGGAAGTCTTTAATATTTTGAGACCATGCTCTTCTTCAGAAAAAATAGATGAAGAGAGAAAATAAAAAACGTCCAAATTGTATATATATTTACATATATTTCTGTAAATGTCTGAGTTTCACACACACATATATATATGTGTGTGTGTGTGTGTATGTATGTATGTATGTATGTGTGTGTGTGTGTGCGCCTCTCTCTCTCTCTCTCTCTATATATAATATATATATATATATATATATATAATTTAAGTGTTCACTTCCGGATTCTCTCACTCTGTGAAAGTTTCTAGTTCAAATCACTCGTGTCTTGAAATGTGCTGAAGATTTTCTATTTTGGATATATTTGGGGTACTTAGGTCTGTTCAGGACTTAGTGCTTGCTTTTTCCATGGGTATGAGTAAGTATTTCATTTATGTCTTACGTATTTATCGCTGACGAGGAGAAAATTCTTATGAATTAACTCTGAAATTGGGACCAATACAGTAATAATGGAATTTTTTAGAAATTTCTATCGGCTTGTTTCGAGACACATTAATTATAATGGTTATTGACAATTTTGTCTTTTTTTCGGCATATTTGACATTAGAATTTTTTTTTTGCCCTTATTCTATTAGTTATATATATATATATATATATATATATACATATATATATCTTTGAATTGAGACAGTTCTTTGTGTGTGTTTCCAGTACTGATCTATAGAATCTTCTACTATACATACATTTGCGGCAAATATATTCGCAAGAGACACACTTGCTGACATCACACCCCTGAACCCCTGTCCCCCTCGCCACCCCCCTTCCCGACACCTGTCTTTCACACTGATTTCTGTGTCACCAACATCATGTCTGTGACATACCGACAGCAGCCAGCGAAAGATTCGGCAGCATCCATCATTTATTTTTGGGTTTTTTTGTCGTTCTTTTTTCTTCTCTCACACACACACACACACACACATAACAACAAAGCCTTCAAATAAATCATAGAGACGTTTCATATTGCTTTATAATCTACAAACTACCATAGCACCTGTCAAAAATGACAGTGTTTATTTCTGTCTCTTTGTAGTAATTCTTAACATCTTTACTTCAAATGTTGCTCTATATTCTTGGTTTTTCCGTTTTATTTTCTTCCAATTTTTTTTTTTTTTGGCATTATATTTACCTCAAACTCCCCCCCCCCCCAATCTTTTGTTATTCTCGTTAACTCACTCATCTCGTTATTTCTTCTTGCGCCTTCAGAATTATTATTCCTATGTGACGGTGGCACTTGCTTACCGTTATAACATGATGCCGAGACAAGAAAACACACTTGTACAGATGCACACATACCTACACATCTCTTTTTATTTTCTTCATTCACCAGACTGTGGCCATGCTGGAGCACCACCTTGAATATTTAGTTGAATGAATTGACTCCAGTGGCACTTATTTCATCGTTGTCTTTGGCCGAAGTGCTAGCCTATGGGGACATAAACAAACCAATACTAGTTGCCAAGCAGTAGTGGGGGACAATCTGACACACACATGCATGCACAGAATGAGCTTCTTTCAGTTTCTGTCTACCAAATCCACTCACAAAGCTTTGGCCAGCCTGGGGCTTTATCAGAAGCCTCCTTTTAGTTTGTGTTTTTGAATCTGCTCACAAGGCCTGGAGCTATAGTACTAGGTTGAGGAAAATGTTTGGGCGCTGTGTTAAAATAATGATGTTTTATGCAAGAATTTATTCAAAAACAACAATAACTATTCTTCAAAATAAAGACTATAATTTTCTGCACCTTCTGCCAAAGATATGCAAGTTTTCGGATTTGGTCAAAGTACCAATCCTTCAGCTTTAAATTGAAAAATTCTTGACAAGCTTCTTCAACTTCATCGAATGACTCAAATCGGTGACCTTCCATAATGTGCTGCAGTGATCGGAAGAGACCATAGTCAAATGGAGTAACGTCTGGACTATAGGCTTGATGCGGCAGAACTTCCACACAGTCCAATTCTTCAATTTTGTTGCTGGTCTTTCTGGCGGTATACGGCTTTGCATTGTCTTGTTAAGACAAAGCGTGTCTTCGACGAACACAGTGAGTCACCATTGAACATGCCATGAACTGAATGAACACACACCACAAAAATAAAATATATAGAAAAGTATTATTTTAACACAGCGCATGAACTTTTTCCACACCCTAATATAAGACCCAAGGTGCCATACAGTGAGACTGAACCCAAACTCATGGTTATGAAGTGAACTTTTTAACCATACTGCTATATGAGTGGGTGCCAAAAAGTTCCTGACTTTAACCTTTTCGTTACCGTATTTATTTTGAGATCCTCTGTGTTTCTTTCAATTAATTTTGAATATTACAAAGAATTTAGTAAAATAACTTAGTTATAATTAAGCTAGTGTAAGGAACATAAATTGTGGCTAAGGTTTGGTGGAAGATTTTGATTCAACAATTCTATATTTAAGAGATAAGGAATTTTGTACATTATTTACATTTAACGGATATTTGTCCTCATCTTTGTAGTTAACACATTTCGGCTGATATACCCTCCAGCCTTCATCAGGTGTCTTAGGGAAATTTCGAACTTGGGTTCTCATTCCTAAGGTACTTTTCAATGTTATTATTATTATTATTCCGGTCACTGCCTGCAATTGAACTCGGAATCTTGGGGGTAGTAGCCTGTGCTCTTAACCATTATGCCATAATAATAATAATAATAATAATAATAATAACATTGAAAAATACCTTAGGAATGAGAACCCAGGTTTGAAATTTCCCTCAAGACACCTGATGAAGGCTGGAGGGTATATCAGCCGAAACTCTGTGTTAACAACAAAGATGAGGACAAATATTCGTCAAATGTAAATAATGTATTTTAATTCAAAACTTATGAAAACAAGACATTTGTACAACTGAGCCAGATCTAGTTTCAGCTGGGTTGGTAACGAAAGGGTTAAGGCCCACATTTCCATGCTTACAAAATAGGAATCAAAGAGAGCCAATAGGTAAAAAAATGGTTTGAGAACACTAACATGGATGATCTATCAATTAGATTCTGTCAACCAAAATTCTTTTTGCAATGCTTCTGGCTGAGACAAAGAATTCATTGCAGAAAATATTTTTCAAAGATTTTGCAAATTGGGACTGAATTTGGAACTGCAATTTAACCAATCTAACTTCTTAAACACAGCCATGTTTATTGCTCATAGCTATAGTCTACAGATACAAGGAATACTTTATCATCATCACCATTTAACCCTTTTGTTGCCATATTTATTTTGAGATGCTCTGTGTTTCTTTCAATTAATTTTAAATATAACAAAGAATTTAGTAAAATAACTTAATTATCATTAAAGCTGGTGTTAGGAACATAAATTCTGACTAAGGTTTGGTAGCAGATTTTAATTCAGAACTTATGAAAACAAGACATTTGTACTACAGAGCCAGAGGTGGTTTCAGCTGGGTTGGTATCGAAAGGGTATTGTGAAAGACCTAGTTGGAGACTCAATTTTCTGGGTTCTTTTGTGGGGATTAGAAAAACTGAGAGGGAATAAGTCCTGGGTTTGATTTGCTCAACTAAAGGTGGTGCTCCAGCATGGCCACAGTCAAATGACTGAAACAAGTAAAAGAGTAAAGGAGTATATATATGAAGCTTTCTTCCCAACTACTTGGTCCTGGGTTCGGTCTCACTGCGTGGCACCTGAGGCAAATGTCTTCTACTGTATCCTCAGACTGACCAAACTTTGTGAATGAATTTGGGAGGCAGAAACTGAAAGAGGCCCATCATATATATATATGTGTGTGTCTGTATTTGTCCCCTACCTTCACACTTGACAACTGATGTTACTGCGTTTAAATACCTGTAACTTAGCGGTTCGGCAAACGAAACAAAGAATAAGTCCCAAGGTTGATTTCTTCGACTAAAACCCTTTAAGGCAGTGCTCCAGCATGGCTGCAGTCAGATGACTGAGACATATAAACAAATAAAAGAAATAATAAAAATGTAAGGGACATAACATTTCAAATGAAAGAACTTAAATAATACTGAATATAAAATTTACAATTTTTTTTTTTAAATTGAAAAGGAAATTGTAATGAGAACGAAAAAATAAAAGTGTATAAATTTTTAAGTTAATTGAGAAGAATTAAATATGTAAAATGAATAAATAATTTGATAAATAAAAACTTTAAAAAATACTGAAAGAAATTTAAATAAATATTTGAAAAATTCTTTAAAAAAAAACTGGAAGTAATTAACATAAATAAATAAGTAAATAAATAAATAAAAACTAGGAAAAATAATTTTAAAAATGAAACAAATCAGGAATTAAATAAGAAATTTCATCTCATGAAATTTAGAAAAATAAAATAAAATAAATTTTTTTTAAAATCGTATAATTAAAAAAAAAAAAAAAAAAAAATGTTCTTGATAAAATAGATAAATAAATAAATAAAATGATGAAGTTTTAGCTTCGTTTTCTGAAAGTCGTTATTCTGGAAATAATTACTAGGTTTGAGAAATATTTTTGAAGTGTCTTCAACTTTTAAAATTTTCGAATCACAAACGAACTTTACTGATTAATGAAGCAAAATTTTAAAAACATTTTTTAAATTTTTCTCTTGTGACAACAAGAATGAGAACAAGAGCAATAACACTAACAACAAGAAAAAGAACATTTTTGAGTAGTAGTAGTAGTAGTAGTAGTAGTGGTAGTAGTAATACTGGGGGGGTTGTAGTAGTGGTGGTGGTTGTAATACTGGTGGTGGTGGTGGTGGTGGTTGTAGTAGTAGTGGTAGTGTTGGTTGTAGTTGTGGTAGTGTTGGTTGTAGTAGTAGTAGTAGTAGTAGTCACAATAGAAACAGCAGTTGTAAGTGGTTGTATGTTGTAGTGGTGGTGGTGGTAGTTGAAGTTGTAGCAGTTCAAGTGGTAGTGGTGGTAACAGAAGTTGTGGTAGCAGTATAAGTAGTGGTGTTAGTGGTGGTAGTAGATGTTGTAGTAGCAGATGAAGTAGTAGTGGTAGTAGTTGAAGTTGTAGCATCAGTTCAAGTAGTAGTGGTGGTAACAAGTTTTAGTTGTGGTAGTGGTGGTAGTAGAAGTTGTGGTAGCAGTAGAAATAGTAGTGGTAATGGTGAGCCAGAAGGCTGCACCAGGCTCCAATCTTGATTTGGCAGAGTTTCTACAGTTGGATGCCCTTCCTAACGCCAACCACTCTGAGAGTGTAGTGGGTGCTTTTATGTGCCACCGGCACGAGGGCCGGTCAGGCGGTACTGGCAATGACCATGCCCAAAAGGTGTTTTTTTATGTGTTACCTGCATGGGAGCCAGTCCAGTGGCACTGGCAACGACCACGCTCAAATGTTGTTTTTCACATGCCACTGGCACATGTGCCAGTTGGACGACTCTGGCAACGATCTCGCTTGAATGGTGCTTTTCATGTGCCACCAGCACGGGAGCCAATCCGTGGCCCTGGCAATGATCACGCTGAATGTGCTTTAACAATATTTTATTTAATGTTATGTTCTACTGATTCTGTTAGATACCTGCTTTCTGAAGAAAGTGGATTCCTTTTATTTTAAATGACATACAGTAATGAGTATGTTAATTAGTTTAGAATTCTGTAAACAAAAAAAAATAAAGGAAAAAAAATCTGAATTTCATTAGAGATAATTAAATTAAAATACACAAAATAACTTTTGTATTTATTAATTTTAATCCTAATTAACAATGTTTTCCACACACACACACACACACACCACATGCACACACATACATGATGTGGATGTATTTAGTGTGTGTGGGGGGAGGTGTATGTGTATACACACACACACACACACGCATCTTTTATTTTTGTCATTGGAGTGTGGCCATACTGTGGCACCACCTTGAAAAATTTTAGTAAAATGAATCAGCTCTGAGTTTTTTGGTCTTTTTCCTTGAAGCCTGTTACTTATTCCATCAGTCCCTTTTGCTGAACTGCTAGTTTATGGGGACATAAACACACCAACACCAGTGGTGGGGGACAAACAGCCACCCACACACATATATACGATGAACTTCTTTCAGCTTCACCTACTAAATCCACTCACGAGGCTTTGAGAGTGTAGCGGGTGCTTTTACATGACACCAGCATGAGGGCCAGTCAGGTGGTTCTGGCAACGACCATGCTCAAAAGGTGTTTTTTACATGCTACCTGCACAGGAGCCAGTCCGGTGGTACTGGCAACGACCACGCTTGAATGTTGTTTTTCACGTGCCATGGGCACATGTGCCGTTAGGGCAACAATCACACTCAAATGGTGCTTTTCGCATACCACTGGCATGGGAGCCAATCTGTGGCCCTGGCAATGATCACGCTCGATGTGCTTTTAACGATAGTTTATTTAATGTTATGTTCTACTGATTCTGTTAGATATGGTCTGTAGAGGAATGGCTCTAAAGCAATGAAAGTGAGGACACTAATGTGGGATTCAATGTCATCTTCATCATTTAACATCTGTGTTCCTGGTGTTAGGAAGGGCATCCAGCTGTAGAAACTTAGCCAGATCAAGATTGGAGCCTGGTGCAGCCATCTGGTTCACCAGTCCTCAGTCAAATCGTCCAACCCATGCTAGCATGGGAAGCAGACGTTAAACAATGATGATATACGATGGGTTTCTTTCAGTTTCTGTCTACCAAATCCACTCGCAAGGCTTTGGTCAGCTTGAGGCTATAGTAAAAGACACTTGCCCAAGGTGCCATGCAGTAGGACTGAACCCAGAACCATGTGGTTGGTAAGCAAGGTTCTTATCTCACAGCCACTCCTGTGCCTATGTTGAACTCGTGCAACAAACTACTTTTTATTTTCTTTAGTCTCTTTCATAATTACCAAATTAATTTTCCCCATTACAGACACATTAATCAGTGTAGTTCGAGATACACTATGTCTAAAATTAGACGGGATGGTCATGGCTTGGATATTTTCAATGATAGGTCAACAGGATCAAATCTGACCGGGAACTAACCAACAGTGAGAACAAACGTAAAAGCTGTGACATAGTTTAAGACGACAATTAAATCAACTCTCGTTATGAATACATTTTTTTTTAAAGTAAAAGAATTAAACAAAATAAAACAAAACGAAACAAGTTTAACAAGGATAATTAAACAAAAGTTTATTATGTTAGAGCAAACTTTAATGATATTAATTAGTTGGTAATTGACTTAGTGAAGTTCATAAATTTGGATGAGGTTTTATTTTATTAAGAAAATCTTGATCTTTTGTTTCCCCCTCTCTCTCTCTTCCTCCTCTGTTTTATTTTCTCCTTTTCCTCTCCCTCCTCTTCATCTTGATTTTCCCTGCATCACTAAGATGAAAGGTTAATGCCCGAAATGTCAGTAACCTTGTCTCCCCACCTGCAAGCAATAGACTTCACCGAATTCACAAACTCTTCAGTATAATCGTCACCAACATAGATCACCGCTAGATTCCTCACTGGACTTAGACATATATTTATTTTTATATTTCAGAATTAGGCAATTAAAAAGGGGGAAAAAAAATTAAAAAATGAAAAACAAAGGCTAGTCCATTGCTGAGTGCATGTATGTACATATATGTGTACGTATATGTATATATATATATATATATATATATATATATATATATATATAGTGGGAATTTACAAAAGACGAAGACGGGTGTGTAAACAACAAACATGTATTAGCTTAATGCTCGCGAAGTGAGAAAGCTTTTTATGTTTTGGGCCTACGCTCTTCAACAGAAAGGAACACAGAAATAAACAGGGAGAGAATATATATATAGTGAATCCAAACAAAGAAAAACAAACAAGAAAAAACAACAATGTGAGGACGTGGTACAAGCACTGTATTATCAGATACTCAGGAAAGGAAAGGAAAGGGAAGAGCATTTTATGTTTAGAGCAAAGCTCTTCTTCGGAATATGCATTAACACACACACCATTGGTTTGATATGATGTGATGGTTGCTAATAAGCATTAGTGTCATTACATATGGCTTTCATTTTCAATCTCCTTTGGAAAATATGTCAGACTTTCAAAAAATATTAACCTTGTTTGGAAACAAGTGAGGGTTGAGGACAGGAAAGGCACCCAGCCATAGAAAATACTCCTCATCAAATTCTGTCTGAGCCATGCATGCATGGAAAATTGAATGCTACATGATGATGATGATGATGCACAAGGGCAAGAATTTGGTCCCATGGGAACGGAACTCTAGGAGTAGCATAGGAGTGGCTGTGTGGTAAGTAGCTTGCTTACCAACCACATGGTTCCGGGTTCAGTCCCACTGCGTGGCACCTTGGGCAAGTGTCTTCTACTATAGCCTCGGGCCAACCAAAGCCTTGTGAGTGGATTTGGTAGATGGAAACTGAAAGAAGCCCGTCGTATATATGTATATATATATGTATGTGTGTGTATGTATATGTTTGTGTGTCTGTGTTGTCCCCCACCAACATTGCTTGACAACCGATGCTGGTGTGTTTACATCCCCATAAGTTAGCGGTTCGGGAAGAGAGACCGATAGAATAAGTACTAGGCTTACAAAGAATAAGTCCTGGGGTCGATTTGCTCGACTAAAGGCGGTGCTCCAGCGTGGCCACAGTCAAATGACTGAAACAAGTAAAAGAGTGAAAGCGCACTGAATTCTTTGTGCGGAGTCAATTGTATTGATTTCAATACTTGCCTAGTATTTAAGTTTCTTAGACCCCACAAAAGGATGAAAGACAAGTTTGACCTCAGTGGAATTCGAACTCAGAACCTACAGAGATGTACATAATTCTGCCACCATATTCCCTAACAATATAGTGATTCTGCCAGTTCCATGCTCAAAGAAATAACTAATTCTAAATGAAGAATTAAGTAATTAACCCTTTCGTTACTTTATATCTGTTAAAAATACTCTCTCTCTTTGTTTCAATTAATTTTGAAAATAATGAAAACTTCAAGAAAATAATTTTAACATTAATAATATGGTTTTTTGAAACGTTAATTAACCTGACATTTTAATGGAAAATTTAAATTTAAATCATAGAACCAGAGGCGGTCTTAAACATGTTGGTATTCAGAGGGCTAACGATACAACAAACATCATAAAATAATTAGACAAAGTGGAGGAGTATATAAACCATAAAAAGTCAGGAGATATGAGAGATGAAAATATTTATTTAAGAGCTTGACATCCTTAAGGTTACAGCTGTTTCACAGTCTTGTTCATGTAGTAATAATTTCGATGTGGACATAAATTATGTTTATATGTTTGCGTTAATGTGCATATTGTGCATTATGCAATGCAACTGAAAATTCACAAATCAGTGCAAAAAAGAGAAAGCTTGCACATCAGATCACCAGAATATCATGGTTACACCGACAATTCAACTCTCTCTCTCTCTCTCTCTCTCTCTCTCTCTCTCTCTCTCTATATATATATATATATATATATATATATATATCATCATCATCATCATCATCCACTTTCCATGCTGGCATGGGTTGGACCGTTTGACCGAGGACTGGTGAGCCAGAGGCTGCACCAGGCCAGTCTGATCTGGCAGGGTTTCTATAACTGGATGCCCTTCCTAACGCCAACCACTCCGAGATTTTAGTGCTTGCTTTTACGTGACACCGGCATGGGAGCCAGTCAGGCGATTCTAGCAATGACCACACTCAAAAGGTGTTTTTTTTATATGCTACCTGCACAGGAGCCAATCTGGCAGCACTGGCAATGACCATGCTCAAATGTTGTTTTTCACATGCCACCAGCATGTGCTAGTAAGGTGATACTGGCAATGATCACGCTTGAATGGCACTTTTCATGTGCCACCGGCATGGGAGCCAATCCATGGCCTTAACAACGATCATGCTTGGATGTGCTTTTAATGTTCCACTGGCACAAATGCCAATCACAAATGCCTAATTTTGAAGATCATGCTTCACCATCTCGTCCCATGTCTTCCTGGGTCTACCTCTACCACATTTTCCCTCCACAGTTAGAGATCGGCACTTCTTTATACAGCTGACCTCATCCACATATATATATATATATATATATATATACACGCACACACACACATACATATATATACTTTTACTCTTTTACTTGTTTCAGTCATTTGACTGGCCATGCTGGAGCACCACTTTTAATTGGGCAAATCAACCCCAGGACTTATTCTTTGTAAGCCCGGTACTTATTCTATCGGTCTCTTTTGCCTAACTGCTAAGTTATGGGTACTTAAACACACCACCATTGGTTGTCAAGTGGTGTTGGGGGGACAAACACACACACACACACACACACACACAACAGGCTTCTTTCAGTTTCTGTCTACCAGATTCACTCACAAGGCTTTGGTCGGCCCGAGACTATAGTAGAAGACACTTGCCCAAGGTGCCACGCAGTGGGACTGAACCTAGAACCACATGGTTGGTAAGCAAGCTACTTACCACACAGCCATATATATCGTTGCCATTATGCAAAAACGTCATAAGTCGAAGACGTTGCTTTTTCAGAAAACAAAAAAATACCTTCACCATTCCATAGCAAAACCCTTGTACGACACTTTGACAGTTTTTGATATGTTGGCATCTGAAGCAGCTGGAGAGACGATGGTCTGACCAAAAGAACCGGCTGTTGCAAGCAAAAGCAAATATTGACCAAAAACACATTTGGCCTAATTTGGACATACGACAGTTTAACACAATAGCAACTATACATATATATATATACAAGCAAAATGGTCCCCGTCCAGTGGACGGTGCTGAGTTGTCAAACATTTAAACCAAATTTTCTCAAAACAACTTGTCCGACCGTCCCATAGTCCTCCCCTTTAAGAAACACTACTTTAACCTAAATTTGAGACACTGTGCATTTTTCTCGCATACGTGTAGTATCGATCGCAACAGCTGATGTAATTGCGCATAGAAATGCACGTTCCCACGGCTTTATCATTTGCATTCTCGCCTGGAATTGATTTTTATAATTTTTTCAAGACTTATACATGTCTTGATACCGTCGGTATCTACATATCAAATTTGAGCGCAATCGGAAGGAGGATGCCCGAAATCCTAGAAGACACACACACTGATTGACAAAACGGATTTTATATAATAGATATGGGTGTGTGTATGGAGAGAGACACACAGACAGACAGACAAAGCATGAGTGTAAATATGTAAATATTTACATAGTTTTGTTAGGAGTGGCTGTGTGGTAAGTAGCTTGTTTACCAACCACATGGTTCCGGGTTCAGTCCCACTGTGTGCCACCTTGGGCAAGTGTCTTCTACTATAGCCTCGGGCCGACCAAAGCCTTGTGAGTGGATTTGGTAGACGGAAACTGAAAGAAGCCCGTCGTATATATGTAAATATATATATATGCGTGTGTGTGTTTGTGTGAGTGTGTTTGTCCCCCTAGCATTGCTTGATAACCGATGCTGGTATGTTTATGTCCCCGTCACTTAGTGGTTCAGCAAAAGAGACCGATAGTACTGGGCTTACAAAGAATAAGTCCTGGGATCGATTTGCTCGACCAAAAAGGCGGTGTTCCAGCATGGCCGCAGTCAAATGACTGAAACAAGTAAAAGAGTAAAAGAGATGCTGAAAAGTTCCTGGCTTTAAGGGTATCATGAAAGGTCTGGTTGGAGGGCCCAACCTTCCAAGTTCTTTTACAGGGTTCAGAAAACTGAAGGGTTGCTGCAAGAAGTGTGTGAATCTGAGAGGGGAATGTGTTGAATAAAATCATAATTAAAGGATCCTTTTGTATTTTCTTTTACCAAAAAACCAGGAATTTTTCGGGACTTCATTGTCTATGATGGTCTTTTATGCAATTAGTGTCTGCTAATTCCATTCACGAGGTATTGATTGGCACAAGGTGGCTACATGGTGAGATTGAACTCTGGACCATGTGGTTATGAAGGGATGCCTGTTTCCACTCAGCCATACTAGCACCTCACTAACTCATGCTTTCTCTCTGTTTCTGTCTGTCTCCTCACTCCACCACACACACACACACACACACACACACACACATACACACACACACACAAAGAAAGAAAGAGACTGAGTAAGAGAGAGGGTTGTGCACATATGTATGTGTGTGTATATGCATATATCCTTGAGTGTGTATATATGTGTATAACTGCATATATGCATGTGCTTGTGTGTATATATATATATATATATATGCAAGTGTATATATTTGTGTTTTTATGTGTGTGTCTGTGCATGTATGTGTACATATATATATATATATATATATATATATGTGTGTGTGTATATATATATATATATATATGTGTGTGTGTGCATGTGTGTGTATATATATATATATGTGTGTGTGTGCATGTGTGTGTATATATATATATGTGTGTGTATGTATATATATATATATATATATATACATACACGCACACATCATACAGCAATACCTCATACCCCAAGCTACATCACACCACATCATCACTGCACATTCACCTACTTAAGTACCTGTCCAGACAAGGTAACATTTAACTCACCTTTAATATATGTCAAGTTTTTGTAAACATTTTCCACGATTTTCAATGAAAATATTTTCAAATTCTCCATTAATCACACACACACACACACACACCACACACACACACACACACACACACACACTCACACACATAGTCATACACAACCATACTTCACAATTATTTATGCTTACTGATACAAATTTACACATACAGACATACATACACATGCATATAGACATATATACATATATATACATGTGCACATACACACACTGACATACATATGCACACATGCAGACATACATACACATACAAGCAGGCATACATATGTATACATATACAGACACACGCTTGCATACAGGCATACACCTACATATTACATACACACACAC
>NC_043020.1:26338742-26353742 GCF_006345805.1 Octopus sinensis
TGAGAGGTTTTGACATATCACACTTGTACCCCCTCCTCCCACTCCTCACTCCCATCCACACTAGCACCAGCTACTGTTGCTAATACTACTACTACCACATCTACTACTATTACTTGTACCACCACCACCACCACCACTACTACTACTACAACAGCTACCACCACCTCCACCACCACCACCACTACCACAACCACCGCCACCATCACTAGAACCACCACCATCACTACTACTACAGCTACCACCATCGCCACCACAACTACCACCACCACCATCATCACTACTACTACTACTACTACAACCACCACCACCATCACTACTACTACTACAACAGCTACCACCACCTCCACCACCCCATCACTACTACTACTACGACTACTACCACAACCACCACCACCATCACTACTACCTCCTCACCGTCCTCACCACTACTTCAAAAGCATGATCATTGAAATGACAACAAAACAAACAAAAAAATTTATACAGTACCATAAAATAAAAACAATAAAATTTGGAAATCCAAAAACCTAATACAGAATAAAAACAAAACAATAAAAACCACAGTAACAACAACAACAATAATAATGATAAGTATAACAAGAACAACAACTCCAATAATAATAGTAATAATAACAACAACAATAATGATGATGATGATAATAGTAGTAGTAGTAGTAGTAGTAGAGTAGTAATAATAATAATAACGATAACAATAATAATAGTAGTAGTAGTAGTAATAATGATAACAATAAGAATAATTGTAGTAGTAGAAGTAGTAATAATAGTGATAATAATAATAATAGTAATAATAACTTGTACTACCACCACCATCACTACTACTACTACTACTACCACAATCACCACCACCATCACTACTATTACTACTTCTACTACAACCACCATCACTACTTCTACTACCACCATCTCTACCACAACCACCACCACCATCACTTCAATAACAATAATAATGATAACAATAATAATAATAGTAATAATAGTGATGAAGATAGCAATAATGATGGTGATGATGATGATGATGATAGCCCCAACAACAACAGCAGCAGCAATAGCAATAATAAATAATAATAATAATAATAATAATAATGGTAATAATGAAAAAGTGAAGGAGGGGGAGAGAGAGGAAACCTGTCCAATCTTTGTTGAAGAAGTAAAGATGAATGTAACTTAAGTACTTAGGTTTTTTCCTTTGTAACTTTATCGATTTTATGTTAAAATCTCTTTGCTTTTTCTTCGTCATTTTGTTTGGTTATTTATTTAGGAGAATTTAATTTAATTTAAATTTTGTGTTCTGTTCTGTTTGTTTTGTTTTGTTTTTTTTGTTGTTGTTTTTTTTAAAATTTATTTATTGCTTATTTTTATTTTTATTTCTGTATATATATATATATATATATATATATTTGTGTGTGTGTGTGTGTTCTTTTAATTTTTCATGAAATTTGTATTTTTTCCCTTCTTTTTTTCTCCCCCCCAACTTCTCTCTGTTTCTGTCTCTCTGTCTGTTTGTCTGTTTGTCTCTCCTCTCATCCTCTTTCTCCTTTCTCCTTCCTATGTAGACATCATCTCCATCATCATCATCATCAACACCACCACACCACTACCTGCGTTGTTATCGTTCCCATTGTCTTCAACATCATCCTAACGATTATGCTGACATTGTGGTTGTTGTTGTTGTCATGGCAGTCGTCATTATTTATCATCATCATCATCATCATCATCGTCATAAACATAATAGTTACTGAGTTTGCAGAATTATGCTTGCCTGCTATCCCAAAATTTCAGACCTTGTGCCTGTAAAAGAAAGGATTATTATTATTATTATTATTATTATTATATTATTATTATTATTATAATTATTATGATATTATTATTATTATTATTATTATTATTATTATTATTGAGTGAGAGAGCAGTGCATGCCATCAAGAGTGACACTGGGGTAAATATACAAGCCCAGTATACCCATCATGACTACCCGTCTGATAAGGGTACACCAGGCACATGCATCACAACCATATGTGATCTCATATCAAGATAAACAGCACATGACCTTGCAGGTGGGGTCCAGTTAGAATTTTCTTCAGGTTGAGTGGCCCATCCCGCTCAAACGGTCCCCGAATAAGGGTTGTTTAAGGATGTTAAATGAAACACCCATGTTTCCAGAGGTGAACTATTCAAACCCCAAAGAATCCCTCTCAACACATGGCTATGATGCTCCCCCACTACTTCTGCTCGTGATCAGAGATGCACATATCGTCAGCCACTAAGGGACATGCTCAACTGGTTAAGGTCAAACAACTGACAAGCAAATCTGTGGTATTGAGCAGAATATTTGCTGTAGCCCATCTTTTATACCAAGACAACACAATGTACATGATAACACTTCCAATCAGTTAAGATCAGAAGCCATGAGAGCCACTGTCTGGTACTGCATCAAGGCATTTATTAATATTATTATTATTATCATCATCATCATTATTATCATTAGTTGGATTACAGAATTTTGTTCTACAACACGCTCACACACACACACACACTCACACATGTGCACACATAATAGTTAAAGTTGTCCAATTTTTCATTACTAGAAATTTCCCACCAGTGATGTATTCATCAGATGGAAAATCAATGAAAACATTTCCTAGATGTGTACAAACCATTCCAGTGCTTTCCTACTTACTTCCTCACTAAATGGAGCATCACATATGAATTATTTATCCTACAAAGCTATTATTTCTCTACCAGTCTTTTATTGATAATTTCCAGCAGAGATTATAAACACCATGTTTCAAAAACTTCTCAACTCAACCTGGATTTTAATCATCACTATCATCATCGTTTAAAATCCGTCTTCCATGCTGGCATGGGTTGGACAGTTTGACAGGAGTTGGACAACCAGGGAGTCTGTCCAGACTCCAGTTGTCTGTTGGGGAATGGTTTCTACAACTGGATGCCCTTCCTAATGCCAACAACTTAGGAGTGTGTTGGGTGCTCTTTGTATGCCACTGGCACAGGTGCCTTTACACAGCACCAGGATGAGTGCATTTTATGTGGCCCTGGTATCTGTAAAGCACAAGCCTGTATGTATGAATGACAGTGGTGTTTCATGCTAGCTGAAGTTGGGTGGTTTGACAGAATTCAAGGAGTCTAAGGACTGCATCATGCTCTGGTGTCTATTTTGGTATGGTTCCTTTGGCCAAAGGCCCTTCCTAATGCTAACCACTTTATAGTGTGTGCTGGGCGCTCTCTTTTGGACCACCAACATAGGTGTAATTGCCGTGTGGCTTGCAAGACTAAGAACTGCCATGGGGGTAACTTTAAGCTAGGAGAATGAGAAATTGAGAAGAGTAAACTATAAACAAGGCAGATCAGAGCTGGTTTCTTGTTGTGGAGGAGTTATTTGAATACTCACATATTAGAAAAGCGAGCGGGAATGATAAGGTGGCGCTAAAAAGAGACAAAAGTAGTGTTGATATGAGGTATTGAGGTAGATTCTCAATATATGAGGTAGGTGGAAAAGAATGAGGTATTGGAGTGTAGGTAATATCTGATAATACTGAGCAGCAGGATAGTAATGACGATGCAGTAGACAGGAGAAGGATGAAAGTGAAAGATGACATGCTGTTATATAATATATATAATGAAATTATTGTATACAGTGCTCAGGTGCACCACATCTTGTCAGAAAGTGCGTATAAAGTATATGCAGTAATGTACAAATGTCTGGAAAGCGAACAGTGTATGAGTCAGATACATGCTTGCGTGTGTATGGAGGGGAGAAAATCAGGTGTAGTGTTGGCGAATCTCAGGAAGCATTGAAGTTTTGAAGGATGCAGTGCTCCGACAACTAACAACTGATGCTGGCAGTCTGTTCCATGCTTCAGCAACTCTCAGCGTGAAAAAATGTTTCCGGAGCTGTGCTGTTTTCCGACTTTGTAAACATGTGTTAGACAAGTAGAGTGTTAGACAAGTAGAGTTTGAAAAGGTGCTCAGAGTTATTGCTGCAAGAGTGGACAGGAAAGAGAGGAGTAGGTGTAGTGTATGAGAATGGTTACATGTATGGTAGAAGTGAAGAAGGGTCAGACACATATTTGGGTGGGAGAGATAATTTGGTACAATGGGAGTGGATGATAACTGAAAGTGTGGGTGAAGAGAACAATACTGGTAGATTCAGGATGGATATCAAATGCAGTGGTTCTGCGTAGTAAGAATAGCAGTTTCAGAATTGGAATAATTTAAAGATTGTAACAGAAAGAATAAGAGTGTTTGTTAAATCTAACTTTGAGTCTCTAGCTGACAACCCACTTATACATTATCATGTTTCTTAGTTTTTCAAATGATTTAGGTGTAAGTAAAACATTTCTTAAACGTTTCCTGATCTGTTTGGTAATTTACTACTGAGAAATGCAAAACTCTGTCACATGTTCTACTTTGGAATTATCCATTGCAGACATTTCCATACTCAGTAAAAAGGTCTTGCATTTTCATGCCATTTTTATAACCCAGTATTTTTATTTATTTATTTATTTATTTTACATTTTTCATTGGCTTAATGGATATTTTCAATTTGTGGATATTAAATCACTCTCTGTCTGTCTGTCTCTTTCACACATTCAGCACACACCCACATGGCACACACACACATGCATATGGAGACTAAGTATGTGAATATATACACGTGTATGTCAATATGTGTGTATTTGTGTGGGTGTAAACATGTGAATGTATAATGCAAATGTTCATGTAAAGTGTAGCTGTATAATGTAGGTATACACACACATACACACACACACACACACACACACACACATGTGGGTGTAGATATTTGAATGTACAAAATACATGGAACTAAAATGTATGTAGATAATTAAGTTTTATGTTGATGGGAGATTTAATATATGTGTGTGTGCGTGTATATACATACATGTTTGTATATGCATATATATGTGTATATGAATGTATATTTATGTATGCATGCATGTACATACTTGCTTATAAGTGTCTTTGTATATCTGTATGTATATGTGTATAGCATACATATGTCTGTTTATATGTTTGTGTGTATATGTATAAAATATAATGCATGGATGTGTTGTATCTCTCTTTACTCTTTTACTTGTTTCAGTCATTTGACTGTGGCCTTACTGGAGCACCGCCTTTAGTCGCGCAACTCGACCCTGGGACTTATTCTTTTGTAAGCCCAGTACTTATTCTATCGGTCTCTTTTGCCGAACCGCTAAGTGACGGGGACATAAACACACCAGCATCGGTTGTCAAGCAAGCTAGGGGGACAAACACAGACACACAAACATACATGCAATATATATATTATTATATATATATATATATATATATACATATATACGACGGGCTTCTTTCAGTTTCCGTCTACCAAATCCACTCACAAGGCATTGGTCGGCCCGGGGCTATAGCAGAAGACACTTGCCCAAGATGCCACGCAGTGGGACTGAACCCGGAACCATGTGGTTGGTAAGCAAGCTACTTACCACACAGCCACTCCTGCCCCTGTATCTCTATGTATGTGTATATTTGTGCTTGTGTGTATGTATGTATATATATATATGTGTGTGTGTGTGTGTGTGTGCATATTTTGTTGAGATCAGGCACCTTTGTATTGGAATGAATTCCTTGACCATGAACTCCCAACTCACATCAGTGAATCTTCCGTTATAATTTCTTGATCATCTCTGCCATTTCCTGTAGAGAACACACTTGTCTGCATCATTTGTTAGGGTCAGGTACCTTCACGTTTTTTTTTCCTGTTCACTGGTGCCATGTCAATGGTATAAGTACATAATTCCATATCTATATAAGAAATGAGCTGGTAGAATCGTTAGCACACCTGGCGAAGTTCTTTGCGGTATTTCGTCTGCTGTTACGTTCTGAGTTCAAATTCCGCCGAGGTCAACTTTGCCTTTCATCCTTTCAGGGTCGATTAAATAAGTACCAGTTACGCACTGGGGTCGATATAATCGACTTAATCCGTTTGTCTGTCCTTGTTTGTCCCCTTGTGGGTAATAAAGAAACAGGTATTTCGTCTGCCGTTACATTCTGAGTTCAAATTCCACCGAGGTCGACTTTGCCTTTCATCCTTTCGGGGTCGATTAAATAAGTACCAGTTATGCACTGGGGTCGATATAATCGACTTAATCCGTCTGTCTGTCCTTGTTTGTCCCCTCTGTGTTTAGCCCCTTGTGGGTAATAAAGAAACAGGTATTTCGTCTGCCGTTACGTTCTGAGTTCAAATTCCGCGAGGTCAACTTTGCCTTTCATCCTTTCAGGGTCGATTAAATAAATACCAGTTATGCACTGGGGTCGATGTAATTGACGTAATCCGTGTGTCTGTCCTTGTTTGTCCCCTCTGTGTTTAGCCCCTTGTGGGTAATAAAGAAACAGGTATTTCGTCTGCCGCTACATTCTGAGTTCAAATTCCACTGAGGTCGACTTTGCCTTTCATCCTTTCGGGATCGATTAAATAAGTACCAGTTACGCCTTCTGCGTTTAGCCCCTTGTGGGCAGTAAAGAAATAAATATTGTAACAGAAATATATGCACAAGTAGTAATTGGTGCATTATGCATTTCTGCACATAATAAGTGATAAATGCAGCAGATCTTTTGCAGTATAAGCAGAATTTTTGACTGATAGCCAACCTCTGTGTACGCAGGTCAGTCTGTGATAAACACAACATGGTTCACAGTGGAACATCAGTGATGAATGAATCAGTCTTAAACGAGGTAACGGTTATTGGTTATTTGGTTATTTTATAATTGCTTTATGTCGTTAGTGTTAATTACTAAAAGTATATTTAGATGAGATCATGAAAGTCCTGCTTACGTATGTGCCGAGCTGTTTTATTGCATGAAAAGTGATTGAAACAATTTTATTGGTCGACAGCTTCTGATGTGTGAAAAACGTCTCTGACTGGATATTAATGGCTTGCCAAAGTTTTGGATTTACAAGAATTTTGACACTTCAGAAGTGATTAGAATCAACTGCATGATGTCAAATGTGAATCAACCTTGCAATGATTAAAGAATAATTCTCTACACAGGTCTTTGATTAATTTCTTATCTGGTTTTGAAGACATCTTAGATAGACCTATGAAGCCAAATGTAAATGATAAAATGGAATTCTTTCTATGATGTCTGAGAGATACACTAACCAGTTGCAGTTGCTATGAAGAATTGAGTGGCCTGGAATCTCAGTGCCAAAAAAAGAAAAAACAAAAATGGTAAAACATGATACTCAATAAGCAAAATGTGCCATTGCGTCTGAATGTACTCACAGCAAACATATACTTCAGTAAATACATGGGGCTTAGTGGTTAGAGCACTGCACTTGTAATTGTAAGATTCATCATCATCATCATTTAACGTCCGCTTTCCATGCTAGCATGGGTTGGACGATTTGACTAAGGACTGGCAAACCAGATGGCTGCACTAGGCTCCAATCTGATCGGGCAGAGTTTCTACAGCTGGATGCCCTTCCTAAAGCCAACCACTCTGAGAGTGTAATGGGTGCTTTTACGTGCCACCAGCATGAGGGCCAGTCTGGCGGTACTGGCAACGGCGGCGCTCAAAAGGTGTTTTTTACATGCCACCTGCACAGGAGCCAGTTGCACTGGCAACGAACTCACTCGAATGTTTTTCTTCATGTGCTGCCGGCACAAGTGCCAGTAGGGCGACACTGGTAACGATCACGTTCGAATGGTGTTTTTTTACATGCCACCTGCACAGGAGCCAGTCTAGCGGCACTGGCAATGAACTCACTCGAATGTTTTTCTTCACGTGCCACCAGCACAAGTGCCAGTAAGGCGATGCTGGTAACGATCATGTTCGAATGGTGCTTTTCACATGCCACCGGGACGGAAGACAGTTAGCTGCTCTGGCAACGATCATTCTCAGATGGTGCTCTTAGTGCTCCACTAGCACAGATGCCAGTCATCAAATTTGATTTCAATTTCAAGATTGTGGTTTCAATTCCTGGACTGGGAAGTTTGTTGTGTTCTTGATTAAAACACTTCATTTCATACAGCTCCAGTCCAATTAGCTGTTAATGAGTTCCAGCAAAAACTGGTAAATTAACCCTGTGTCTGACTCCTGTCCCTTTTAGGGGGAGTGTTGTAAACTCTGCAACTTACACACACACATAAATATATATATACATATATACAATGGGCTTCTTTCAATTTCCGTCTACCAAATCCACTCACAAGGCTTTGGTTGGCCTGAGGATATAGTAGAAGACACTTGCCCAAGGTGCCACACGGTGGGACTGAACCCAGAACCATGTGGTTCGTAAACAAGCTACTTACCACAGGGCCACAGAACCAGGGTTGGTCTCAGATAGTCTGGTACAAAAAGGGTAACCGTTTTGTTAGCATATTTATATCGAATACACTGACTTTGTTTCAGTTAATTTTCAAAATAACATAGAATTTTGTAAAATATATTTTTCTTTGTTAAGGCAGCAGTTTGGAACATGGAGGGGAAGTGTTTAAATGTCTTTAAAAGAGGAATTTTGTATCGTACAACCTGGAATGATCTCAGGTCGGTTGGTATCAAAGAATTTGAATATTTTTGTCGCTGTATTTATGTCGAAAACTACAGCCTTTGTTCTCCAAAATTAATTTTGAAACTAATATAGAATTTATTGAAATAACTTTCTCCAAATTAAACTGGTGTTTGGATTATGAACCAACATGGAATTTTCCTGGAAGGTTTTAATTTAAATCACTTTAAAAGAGGAAATTAGAATCATAGAACCAAGAATGGTCTTCGACTTGTTTGTAATAAAAGGGCTGTGTTGGAATATACGTTTTTGGTTCAAAATTAATTCTGAAAATAATGCAAAACTTATTGAAATGTCTTTGGCATTATTAGACTTGAGCTTGGAACATAAATTAAGATAGAATTTTAATTTAGGTCACATTAACTCTTTTGTTACCATATTATTTTTCGAAATACATAGCCTTTATTTCAATTGATTTTGAAAAAGATAATGAAGAATAGGCACAGGAGTGGCTGTGTGGTAAGTAGCTTGCTTACCAACCCCATGGTTCTGGGTTCAATCCCACTGCGTGGTACCTTGGGCAAGTGTCTTCTACAATAGCCTCAGGCCAACTGAAGTCTTGTGAGTGGATTTGGTAGACGGAAACTGAAAGAAGCCTGTCAGTCGTCATGATAGATTGTTAGCCACTACACACATTTTTTTCTCTCCTTGTTTTTTCTGTGTCCCTTTCTGTAGAAGAGCATAGGCTCGAAACATAAAAGACTTTTTCTATTCCTGAGCGTTCTACTAATACATCTGTTTGTTTTGTACACCACCTGTCTTCGTCCTTTGTTTTTTTTCGTAAACTCTCCCTATATATATGTATGTGTGTGTATATGTTTTGTGTCTGTGTTTGTCCCCCCAACATCACTTGAAAACCGATGCTAGTGTGTTTATGTCCCTGTAACTTAGCAGTTTGGCAAAAGAGACCGCTAGAATAAGTACTAGGCTTACAAAGAATAAGTCCTAGGGTTGATTTGCTCGACTAAATGCGATGCTCCAGCATGGCCGCAGTCAAATGACTGAAACTAGTAAAAGTGTAAGAGCAATACAGTAAAATAACTTTGTCTTTATTAAACTGGAGTTTGGAACATAAATTAAGATGGAATTTTGATTGGAAGTTTCAATTTAGATCACTTTAACCCTTTAGTTAACATATTTTTGATGAAATACACAGCAAATATTTCAATTAATTTTGAAAATAACGAAAAATACATTAAAATAATTCTAATCATTATTAAACTGGAATTTGGAACATAAATTAAAATGGAATTTTGAAAGACAGTTTTAATTAAGATCACTTTTAAAAAAATGGTAATTCTGTCATAAAAGCAGGTGGCTCGTTTCAGGTAGATTGGTATTAAAAGAGTTGAGCCGACACACCTACGAATCCCACACACATGCTAACGATGCTAATATAAATTTCAAAATCAGGTGATGAGAGGACATATCAGTTTACCATTCATTCGTAGACAATTGGAACTAGCAAACAATTCTAAAGCAAAACCAAAAAATTAATAAAAGAATATAAATATCTGCCAATTTCAATAATTCTAATATGTTCTAACAATAAACAATGATGACTTCGTTAATTACTATATTTCGTTGCGCTTGTGAGTCTTGCTAACTTTGTGACATTTCTTCCTAATGCTCATTTCATTTCATCGCAATAAATGTTGCACTTGGATATTTCATATTTCATATTCTGTCTATAATTGTCTTCATAATTATCTAAGATCACGACAGTCCTATGTACACGCATGCTTGTTGACTACTATTATTGTTATCATCATCGTTATTATTTTTATAAAAGGCAGTGAGCTGGCAGAAACATTAGCACACCGGGCGAAATGCTTAGTGGTATTTCGTCTGCCGTTACATTCTGAGTTCAAATTCCGCCGAGGTCAGCTTTGCCTTTCATCCTTTCGGGGTCGATAAATTAAGTACCAGTTATGCACTGGGGTCGATATAATCGACTTAATACCATTGTCTGTCCTTGTTTGTCCTCTCTGTGTTTAGCCCCTTGTGGGTAGTAAAGAAATATGTATTTCGTCTGCTGCTATGTTCTGAGTTCAAATTCCGCCGAGGTCGACTTTACCTTTCATCCTTTCAGGGTCGATTAAATAAGTACCAGTTACGCACTGAGGTCGATATAATCGACGTAATCCGTTTGTCTGTCCTTGTTTGTCCTCTCTGTGTTTAGCCCCTTGTGGGTAGTAAAGAAATAGGTATTTTATCTGCCACTACGTTCTGAGTTCAAATTCCGCCGAGGTCGACTTTGCCTTTCATCCTTTCGGGGTTGATAAATTAAGTACCAGTTACGCACTGGGGTCGATAAAATCGACTTAATCCGTTTGTCTGTCCTTGTTTGTCCCTCTATGTTTAGCCCCTTGTGGGCAGTAAAGAAATAAGAATTGTTAACACACCAGGCGAAATGCTTAAAGGTGTTTCACCTGTCACTACGTTCTGAGTTCTAATTCTGCTGAGGTCGACTTTGCCTTTCATCCTTTCTGGGGTCAATAAAATAAGTACCAGTAGAACACGGGGGTCAATGCATTCGACTAGCCCTTTACCTAAACAGTTAATCTTTGTTAACGGGGGGGGGGGGGGGCTGATATGGATACAAAATGATTGTGTATGTGCGTGGAAGAATATGTTGTATTCTAAGAATGTCTGTAGAATTTGTTCAGCTTTACCATTCCATGTTAAAAGTTGTTTTAATGAGAGATTCCTTCATATGTCTTTCACTTGGTTTGTGTTTTTGTTGCTTTTCTTCTCAATATCTTCGGATGCCTCTTCCTTCTCCATGTTCCTCCCTCTCCTCTTCTCCCCCTCCTCCTCCTCCTCATCATCATCTACATCACAGCATAACCATCATCATCATCACCACCACCATCATCGTCCTCATCATCATCACCATTTCCACCATCATCACCACCACCACCATCATCATCATTATCCTCATCATCATCATTTCCACCATCATCACCACCACTGTCATCATCATCATAACTACTACCATCATCATCTACATTAAAGAATAGTTACCATCACCACCACCACCATCATCATCATATTCATCACCATCTATGCCACACAATAACCATCACCACTATCATAACTATCACCATCAACATTTGCTCCATCATCATCATCATCAGTAGCAGCAGCAGCAGCTCTGGCTGTTGTAATCTTGATGTTGGAGGTAGTAATGTTAAAAAAGACAGAAATGATGACAGGACTGGTGATGATGATGATGACGATGACTACATTATGATGAGAATGATGACAACGATGTTGGTAACTATAGTTCTCATGGTGACAGTGATGCACGCACACACACACATATACATACACACACACACATACACACACATATACATACACACACACTTATATTTCTTTCAATAACAAAAACAACCATGACGGTCAAAAATGCAAACAAACTTATTAATATATCTATCAGTCTATCTGTCTTTCTTTTGTCTCTCTGTCTGTCAGTCTGACCGTCTATATATATCTATCAATCTATATCAATCAATCTATCTATCAGTCTCTACCTGTCGACCTGTGTGTCTGCAGTATATGTGTGTGTGTGTGTAATATAAGGTAAACAGGATATATACATTTATAGATATATACCTTTACATATATCTGTATATATACTTGTCTAGCTGGCTGGCTGTCTGTCTATCTGTCTGTCTGTCTGTCTGTATGTAGGTATGTCTGTCTGTGTATGTCTATGTATGTATGTATCTATCTTGTGACATTAATGACCGAGGTTACCATGGTCTTTTCCGTAGGCTTTTCTTTCCACAGATAAACCGTATCTGCTTCCCCCTTTACAATTTACATCATGACATTTCTGTGATACACGATCCCTGTTGATCATTATTTCTTTACTTTTTTCCTTTTTACAATCCCTTTTGATCAAAAACCTACCCCACTTTTTTTTTCTCCCCAAAAAGAAAAGCTCTACTTTGCAATTTATCCCGTCTGTGTCCAACCCTGTGTGGCTAATAAAGAAACATGTCTGTCTGTATGTCTATCTGTCTAATGTGTGTATATCTATCTATCTATCTATCTATCTATCTATCTATCTATCTATCTATCTGTGTATGTCTATCTGCCGTCTATCTATCTGTCTCGGTGTGTATGTCTGTCTGTGTAATCTGTGTATGTCTATCTATCTATCTATCTCTCTCTCTGTCTGTCCGTCTGTTTATCTATCATTCTTTCGCTCTGTCTGTCTGTCTGTCTCCATCTCTCTCTTCATCCATCCAGCCATCCATGCATCATTCTGTCTGTCTGTCTCTGTTACTCTCTCTCTCTCTCTATCTGTATGTCTATCTACCTGTCTATCCGTCAGTCTGTTTATCTATCTATCTATCTATCTATCTATCTATCTGTGTATGTCTATCTATCTATCTGTCTATATATCAAGAGAAAGACACTTGTGCATGCACAAACACACACACACATATACACACAATCTTTGGATTCACTTCACATCACAGAAAAAACATTCAGCCGAATCTATTTTTATTGACAAACAAAGCTATAAAAATTATAGCTCGTTATAAACACAACACTAATTGTTGACGAACCAAGCAAAAGACTCTCTCTTTTATCATCACATTTCTTGTTGTCATTCTTGTTTTTGTTGTTTCGATGTTCTGACCAAAGTACGGCATTATTGACCATTCTCCAAAGCCTGGCATCAATTCACTCGTTTCTGTCTTTTGTTAATTAATTTATTTTGTTCTTTGATTTTGTCCTTTTTGATTTTACTTCTTAAAAATGGTATTTTTAGAACTCCTCAGATTGCTTAATTTCGTAATATTTAAAATTTAAAATTCTACCACCACCACCACCACCGCCGGCGTCTTCATTAAATACTTCTTTTATTTTTTCTTTTACTGGTTTCAGTCATTTGACTGCGGCCATGCTGGAGCGCCACCTTTTAGTTGAAGAAATCAATCCCAGGATTCGTTCTCTGTAAGCCTAGTACTTATTCTGTCGGTCTCTTTTGCCGAACTGCTATGTTACGGGGGCGTAAACACACCAGCATCAGTTGTCAAGAGATGGTGGAGAAGGGACAAACACTGACACAAAGACACACCCACACATATAGTTGAAATTTACAGAAAAACAAAAGATGAAGACAGATATTTGAACAAGAAGTAGGTGTATTAGTTTGACACTCGGGAAGGTGAGAAAGTCTTTGACATTTCGAGCCTGTGCTCTTCAACAGAAAGGAGCATGAGTAGAAAAAACAGAAAGTTCAAAAAGGTTCAAATGTATTGGAGCGATTTTTCGTCAACGGAAAAGTTCAGTGAAATCCATGTGCTTCTTTCAGTTTCTGTCTACCAAATCCACTCACAAGGTTTTGGTCAGCCCGAGGCTATAGTAGAACACCCTTGCCCTAGGTGGGACTGAACCTAGAATCATGTGGTTGGGAAGCAAGCTTCTTACCACGCAGTCACTCCTGCACCTCTCTGCTATCTAAATGTCTACTTTTCCATGCTGGCATGGGTCAGATGGATGAAATCTGAAGAGAGAGAGAGAGAAAAAAAGGAAGGGAGGGAGAATAAAAATGAAAGAGAGAGAGGGAGAGGCAGGAAGGAAGTGAGAAGGCAAAAGAGAGAAAAGCTTGAATTAATTAAGAAATTTTGCCACTTTACAATTATGAGGTGTTGGGTATGACCTTAATTTCGAAGTTTTATCGTTTCACTCATTGGACTAAGGCCATGCTGGAGCAATGCCTCGAAGGGTTTAGTCCAACAAAATCAACCCTGTTAATTATTTCTTTCTTTTGTTTTTGTTTTACAGTCTGGTAATTATTCTATTGATCAGTTTTGCTGAACCACTAAGTTATGGGGCTGTAAACAAACCAGAAACTGGTTGTCAAGTGGTGAAAAGGGGAGGGGTAACAAACACAAAGATACGACCCACACACATACACACACAATCATGTACACACACATTTTATGTGTTTTTGCTAAGAATCGGTGCATGGTGCCAGTCTTGTGGGTGTTGGTGAAATCAGGTTGATGGAGATTGTGTGGAATCCTGTATGATGGATTGTACTCGTCATTGAAAGGTCCATCCACGTCACGTATTGAACTGAGTGAGTCTGGGAAATACTCTGAGTGTTTGTGGAATATTCAACAATGGAACTGATGAAAGATCCATGATGCCATCATCAACATTATCATCGTTATGATTATCATCATCGTCATCTTCTTCGTCATCATCTTCATCATCATCATCATTTCATCATCGTCATCATCTTCATCATCATCATCTTCATCATCATCATCACCGTCATCTTCATCATCATCATCATTGTCATCATCATCAACATCATTGTCATCTTCCTCATCCTCTTCATCATCATCGTCGTCGTCATC
>NC_043020.1:26356242-26383742 GCF_006345805.1 Octopus sinensis
CACGCACATATATATATATATATATATATATATATAAATACCTACTTATATCTATATATACCTGTCACTTCAAACTAATAAGTAATCTTTAAGTGTTCTGTTTGACTTGTCAGCATCAAACACCCACACACGTACACATGCGTATGCACGCACTTGTACCGACACATGCACACACACACACACACACCTGTCCTTATCTCTCGCTCACTCTCTCTCTCTCATTCTCACTCTCTCGCTCTCTCATACATTTTATTAATCTGTTTCCTTACACACTCACAAATACACACGCAGATTTCTATATCTGCTATCTAATTGCATTTATTTCTGTCTGTCTGTCTGTCTGTCCATCTGTCTCCATTTATATCTGTGTCAGTGCCTGTCCGTCCGTCCGTCCTCTCTGTCAGTCTATAACATGAATATTACAGACCATTGGCATATTATACCTATATGTATTTAGTGCACAGGTAAAACAAACAGAAACACACATATATACACATATGTATATATTCATGTATGGACACTGACAAACATTTCATTGCCAAATTGAACAATAATACTGAAAGATGTCGAAATTGTAATGATATTTGTTTGGCAGCTGATGATGGGTTCTGCTTGTCCGTATTCTTTGTATGATCTTTTTCTGTTTTTTTGCATGACTCGATTGCTTGATTGAAATCATCACTTTGTTGCATGATTATTTGATTACTTGCTTGTGTGATTGATTGATTGCTTGATTGATTGCTTCCTTGATTGCTTGACTGCATGACTGATTGCTCATCAAATGGATTGCTTGCTTGTGTGATTGCCTGGTTGTCTTGTTGGTCACTTGCTTGATTGATTGCTTCCTTGATTGCTTGATTGAGTCATTGCTTCATTGCATGATTGCTTACTTGCTTGTGTGGTTGCTTTCTTGGTCACTTGCTTGCTTGCTTGGTTACTTGCTTGCTTGGTTACTTGCTTGCTTTCTTGGTTACTTGCTTGCTTGCTTGGTCACTTGCTAGCTTGCTTGGTCACTTGCTAGCTTGCTTGGTCACTTGTTTGCTCACTTCCTTGATTAATACTTGCTAGCTTGCTTTACTTCATTGCTTACTTGATTGACAGATTGTTCAAACGAATGATGATTGATTGCAAGGATTGTCAATTCAGCGATTGTTTGAAAGTATATAATTGCTCTGCTTTTTCAGAAACTACTGAAGTTAGAAAATCAATAATTTTTCTACGAATAATTGATAAATTAATTTTTTTTTAAACAGTAAATACTTTCTCTATACCTGGCTTTCACTGAATTTGTTTTTTAATGAATTCATTTAGATTATTTACATTATTTACATTTGACGGATATTTGTCCCCATCTTGTTTGTTGTTAACACATTTCAGCTAATATAGCCTCCAGCCTTCATCAGGTGTCTTGGGGAAATTTTGAACCTGGGTTCTCATCCCTAAGGTATTTTTCGATGTTATTATTGTTATTATTATTCAGGTCACTGCCTGGAATTGAACTCAGAATCTTAGGGTTAGTAGCCCATGCTCTTAACCACTACGCCATATAAATTCATTTAGGTTTAAAAAAAATTATCTTCACTATGCTATAGAATACTGCTTCCCTATACTATTGAACACAGCTATTCTATTTAACAAAAATGCCCAGTACTATTGAACACAACTGTTCTATATTACATAGTAGTCCTGTTCTATTAAACATATCTATTGTCTAACAAAACTTACCTGTACTGTTCTATTGAACACAATGTGTCTGTACTATAGAACACAGCTGTTATATTTAACATGTGTTCCCTTTACTATTAAGCACAGCTGTCTAATAGTACAGTGGCCCTATTGAATGCAAGTGTCCTAATTTTCACAATTGCCTTATACTATTACTCACAGCTGTTCTATTAAACACAGCTGCCCTCTATTTTTGAATGCATCTGTTCTATTTAATATAGTTACTCTGTACTATTTAAAACAACAGGTGTTATACTATTAAACACAGCTGTTCTATTTAACACAGCAGCCTTGTACTATTGAATGTAGCTATTCTATTTCACACACCTGCCCTGTACTATTGGTTACAGCTGTTCAATTTAAAACAACAGGCCCTGTACTATTAAACACAACTGTTCTATTTAACAAAATGGCACTGTACTATTAACACTGTTATTCTACTAACTGGTGTACTATTGAACACAGCAGTCCTAAACTGTTACTAAACACAGCCATAGCTGTTCTGTTCTATATTTAACCTGTTATCGTCATATGATAATAGTTAGATACTAGTAATTCAAAAAGAGATACAATTTACTAAAAGATGAAATGGTATAGAAATCTCTATCGGTATCTGGATATACCAATATCTTAATAACAGTATTTTTCAGTTATTGATAGTTAATATAGTTAGTAATAATTTATAATCATTACTAAATAGGTGCAGGAGTGGCTGTGTGGTAAGTAGCTTGCTTACCAACCACATGGTTCCGGGTTCTGTCCCACTGTGTGGAACCTTGGGCAATGAAAGCCTTGTGAGTGGATTTGGTAGATGGAAACTGAAAGAAACCCATTGTGTGACCTCGTGTGTACCGTTGGCGAATTTTTTTCCTCTGTCTTCCCTTCTCCTATGTTCCTGAGAAAGAGCTCCGCTTGAAACGTTAAACCCTCCTTCTTTCCTGAGCGTCCAATAATACTATATTTGTTCCACATCCTCGCGTTGTTGTGCTTTTTGTGCCTTCTTGTTTGGATTAACTATAATATATATATATATATATATATTGGTCTGCTCACTTAGCCAGTGGGGTGACGTCATTTGAAGCGCATTGTGACAAGCAATGTGTAGCAACATCTGATAGCCTGGTCGGTCACGGTGATATATATATATGTATGTATATGTTTGTGTGTCTCCCCCCATCATCGCTTGACAACCGATGTTGGTGTGTTTATGACCCAGTAAGTTAGCGGTTCGGCAAAAGAGATCGATAGAATAAGTACTAGGCTTATAAAGAATAAGTCCTGGGGGGGTCGATTTCTTCAACTAAAGGCAGTGGCTCCAGCATGGCCGCAGTCAAATAACTGAAACAAATGAAAGAATAAAAGAACATACTTAGTTTAGGCAATAATTGTTAGAGCCACTAAAAGTCTGTATCAGAAGTGATGGTCATATTTGTATTGGCGGTTATGATTGTTAGCATTGGCAGTTATTGTAATAGTTAGTATAGGCGGCTACAGTAGTCAGTATTGATTGATATAAATGGCTAGGATTGGTAGTTATTAATAGTTAGTAGCTGGTAGTTTCAATAGTATTAATGTCTCTAATATTAGTAGTAATAGTAGTAATTCTAGTAATAGTATTGGTACTTGTAATTGTTAGTATTAATAGCTACAGTATTATTTTATTTGTTTCAATTATTTGATTGCGGCCATGCTGGAGCTCTGCCTTTAGTTGAACAAGTTGACCCCCGGATTTATTCTTTGTAAGCCTAGTACTTATTGTATCGGTCTCTTTTGCTGAACTGCTGTGTTATGGGGACGTAAACGCACCAACATCGGTTGTCAAGCAATGGTAGGGAAACGACCATAGACACACAAACATATACACAGACACACATATATATATATATATACACACACATACATACATACACACGACGGGCTTCTTTCAGTTTCCGTCTACCAAATCCACTCACAAGGCTTTGGTCGTTCTGAGGCTATAGAAGACACTTGCCTAAGGTCCCATGCAGTGGGACTGAACCCGGAACCATGTAGTTGGTAAGCAAGGTACTTACCACACAGCCACACCCCTGTCTCTGCACAGACGTGATGTGATCTCTGCCCAGTACGATGGGCTTCTTTCTGTTTCCGTCTACCAAATCTGCTCTCAAAGCTTTAGTGGGCCCGAGGCTATAGTAGAAGACATTTGCCCAAGGTGCCACACAGTGGGACTGAACCTAGAACCATGTGGTTGGTAATAATAGTTAGTATTGATGGATATAGTAGTACTGTTGTTTGTACTAGTATTGGTGTCTAAATAGAATTGGTGACTATTGTAGTTAGTTGCTAGTTAATATTGGTGGCAATAGCTGTTTGGTTCTTGATTACCTCTGAGGAAGCTGACCTGTGATCAATTCCTTCTAGCCGTGACCACCACCACCACCCTCTTTCATTCAGACGGCATGTTTGGGATATAGGACTACATTAGCCAGTGTCGTTCTTTGTGTAATGGGGTCGGGTGTGATTTTGAGGACCCGTTGCGATCTGACTGGTGTTTTTAGCAGATCGAACGACCGCAGGCAGGCATCTACGGAAGGGAAAGACTCTGTGTGTGTGAAAATCAGTGTTTGTGTGTGTGTGTGTGTGTGTGTTTTGTGTGTGTGTGTGTGTATGTTTGTGTGTGAGAGAGAGAGAATTAGTTCCGTATTGACAAATAGTAGGTTTGTACCAAAGTGATTCATCATCATCGTCATCATCACTACAGTTGTCGTCATCATAATCATTAAACCTACCGTCATTGTCATCATCATCATCGATAAGAAAGGCAGGTAAGATAGACAGGTAGATAGATATAAACAGGTACATTGAAAGGTAGACAAGAAATAGAGACAGAAAAAATAGCAGGTGTGTGTGTGTGTATGTAGATGTAGATGCACACGCAGATATTTGTGTGTGTGTGTGTGTGTGTGTAAAATAGAAAAAAATTGTCGGTACGTGGGTAGGTTTGAATATATATATATGAGAGAGAGAGATATATACACACATATATATAGACATATGCAAACACGTGTAAAGGAGCGGGTTTATAAGGGGACAAGCACACACACAGACCGGGAAACCTAAATACTTGTGCAGATCACTAAATAAATAGAGGAATAGCCAGAGTTTGGTAAATTAGATTGGTAAATAAATAACTTTGGTAATACGCAGGTAGTTTGATTGGGAGATAGATAGATAGATAGATAGATAGAGAGATAGAGAGAGAGAGAGAGAGAGAGACAGTAATCTACGTTAAAAGATGGACGGGTGGGCGGATAAACTAAGGCATAAATCAAATATAGATATAGATAGAGATATAGACAGACAGATAGATAGATAGATAGATAGATAGATAGATAGATAGATAGAGGGACGGTTAGATAGGTAGATAGACAGACAGGTAGATAGAAAAAGAGATAGATCGATAGATACACAGATAGATAAGTAAATATACATACAGATATAGATAGATAGATAGGCAAATGGATAGATAGCTTGATAGGTAAAATAGGCAGGTTGGTAGGCGAAATGGTTGACTAGGTGACTAGTTAGATAGGTAGATGTGAGGAAAGATGGGTGATTCAGATTTGACAGTTATAACACTGAAGTTTGTAATGTCAATTATGACATGGTAGTAGTAGTAGTAGTAGTAGTAGTAGTAGTAAGTGCATACCTGTGACTGTCTGATAATGCTACCTTGCATATTATAAAAAAAAAATTAGGTATGTGGTCTTTTACAGTCCCATACATACACGCACACATGCGTATATGTAACTCCCCATATATACATATATACACTCACAGATTTATATATATACATACATATATATGAACACACATACGTACACACACACACCTGTACACATACTTCATAAAATATAACCACATCATCATCACACACACACACACATATATATATATATTATATATATACACACATATAGATATGAACACATACGTACACACACCACACACAAACAGAAACATGCGCACGTGCGTGTTATATATATATATATACACACACGCATAAGATTTTTATGCAGACACGTGCATACACACACACACGCATTCACATACAAATATATTTATATACATACACTCATTAAGACTACATACACGCACATACCTATATATACATACACACACACACACACACATATATATATATACACACACATACATATAGACGTATATATAAGCGCATGCGCGTTTGTTTTTGTATTATCTAACATAAATAAACATTGCATGTATGTATGTATGTGTATGACACAGGATGTGTGCGTGCATTCTACTGTGTGTGTGTGTGTGTGTGTTGTAGTGTGTCTGTTCGTATCACACAATGTTATACAAATGTGTTTATGTATATATATATATATATATATTTATTGTATACATTTATTCGGATATCTTTTATACAACGTGTGTGTGAGATTCAGTATTGATGTTTAGCCCTAGGTCAGCCCTTATCGAGCAGACGTATGATAAAAGGCATTCTAGCCAGGACCACCCTGTCAGTTTTTTTTTTCCGACGTGCAGGGAATCCAGGGACACACGGGGCAACGCATTCCCTGTTTATTTTAAAAATTTTTATTTATATATATTTTTTTTTTGTAAGACAATAAAGGGTGTGATTTCAGAGGGATTTGGTTGCTATTTCTAGCGATCGGACGGTCACTTAGTGGCTTTTCTTATTGACTCGCTTTATACGATGTATACAGACACACACACACACATATATATTTAGTGCATGTGACTTCAACGATGTGTGCATATATGTGTGTGTGTATTATATATATATATATATATATATATATATATCAGTGACTAAACACGGTTTGGCAAGGATGGTGAGGTACCTTGCTAGTCGCTAATTAGTCACAACCATCACTACTACTACTACTGCCGCTTCTATTGCTACTACTACTACTTTCTCTCCCTCCCTCCCTACTGCAACCACCATCACTAGTTTTACTGCATCACCTCTACATCCCTTTCTGTCGTTGTTATGTTACCTTTTACTACTCCCCCTTCTCAGCTTCCGTCTCTCTCTCACACATACAGACACACGTGTATATATATATATATATATTATATAATATACAAATAAGAAAACGGAAAACAAATTCAGTTCATAGTGGGTAATATCCATAACCCCTATCTTACTTAGTACTATATATATAATATATATATATATATATATATATAATATATAATTATATATATATAAAAGTGGTGAGACCGTAGCGGATCTATTTCTAGCATATGGGTGTCCACATAGTAGTTTCCCTCTTTTATATATATATCTCTTATGATATATATATATATATATATATATATATATATATATATATATAGTATTGCTTCTGGTCTAAGTTTTTTGGAATCGTCGCTGATCACACAAATTTATATATATATATATATATATATATATAGTGTGTGTGTATATATGTATATATATTCACCCTCTCTGTATTTATGTCTCTTTCTCACTACACATACCTATATATATGTATGTGTGTGTATATGCGTGTGCGGTTCTATATACATCTATACGCTCGCACCTGACACAATTAGTATCTCCCACCTCTGCTTTGCCTTTCAAACATCACCTCTCACCGCCACCACACCATCACCACAGCTGCAACCACCTCAGTACTGCATTGCTATTGCTGCTCCCCCTCCCCTTTTCCGTGACTACCTGTACTCCTCCCGCCACTACCACCACTCATCTCTGCTCCCGCCTCTACCGCGCCTACTGCCACCGCTACCACCACTGCGGCTGTTACTGCTTGCTACCACTTCTACTGCGACCTTTGCCGCCACCGCCACCACCGTCGTGACTATTACACCCTCCACCACCACCACCACCATGGCGACTATTGTAGCAGCCACCACCACCGCCACCATCATTGTGACTATCGCAGGGGTTACTACTACGTCTATTACAACTACTTCCACTACCACCACGATTGTGACTATTACAGGTGTTACTACTACCCTTATAATCGCTACTGCCACCGCTACCACCTTTGTGACTATTACAGCTGTTGCTACTACTTCAGTCACAACTACTGCTACTACTACCACAATTGTGACTATTACAGCTACCACCACCACCACCACCGCTACTGCGATCATCGCTGCTACCACTTCTATCGCAACTACTCCTACCGCTACTGCTCCCACCTCTATGAGTGTGACGTGCTCTCTGTTGCTGCTACCACCTCTATCGCTCCTACTGTTACCGCTACCGCCACTTTACCGCGTAGCTTCACACACACACACACACACACATACATACATACACACATATTTGCTACTACCTCTATTTATTTACCTGCCACTACCACTCTCTTAGTTATTCTACCGCCGCGCTTTCCACATCCACCACCACCGACCACTTGTACGTTCTGCACAAGCGAATTGCTTACTACTACTACAATCTACCAATATTATTAGTACTACTACTGTAACCACCACGATCACAATCATCCCTAACTATAACCAGCGAAACTACAGCCTATACGTTCGCTTCCATCACCACCGCAACTAAAATACGGCTTCTACAACCACCGCCACCATCATCTTCATGTAGCCTGCTCCTCCACCATCCCCATCACTATTCATACTATAACCACCACATCACTATTACTACTACTGCTACTGAAAGTACCACCGTTGCTAGTATCACAACAATAATCATCATCACAACCAACACCACCACCACTTCTACCGCAACCACTACCTACACCACCACCACTATTGCTATACTGTGATCGCCACTGCCACTATCACCAGTGAAACCATTTTCACTACCATCACCGTGACCACAACGGCGACCACCACTACCACTACCACATCTACTACTACTACTACCACCACTACTACTACTACTTCCACCACAACCACCACCACCACCACCACAACCACCACCACCACCACCACCTTCTAAAACCATCTTCGCCAGCGTCACAAATTCGACCCTCACCACTCCAACCGTAACCGCTACCACCACCGCTACTAATACTTACAAACCACCACCACCACCCATACCACTGTCGCCACTACTACAGCTTCGACTGCTGCTGCTGGTACTACTACTACTGCTACTACCGCCGCCACCACTACCCTCTCTGCTCACCTGCCTTGTTATAACAACACCTGACTTTGTTTCTTCGCTTATTCCACCAGCATCAACAACGCCTCCTCTCTCCCTCCCTCCCACCGTGACCACCACCACGACCAACCTTACTCCTACCACCACCACTACGACCAATACCACTTTCGCCAGCGCTGCGACCTCCCCCCTCCTGTTACTCCTACCACCACTACGTTTTTTACTCCTCCTCCTACTCCGTCGACCACCACTACCTCCGTCGCCACCACCACCATGACCACCACTACAGTGACTGTCATATTTGTGTCAGGTGCTTGTCCGCTTCCTCCTCCTCCTCTCACCTATTCTGTCCTTCTAAACATGGCTGCTATTAGTAATGTACTAACACCTCGACTGCATTATAAAATTACGATGACCACACAACACACCTGTACTACTGCCCGTACCACAACTATGTTCTATCAACATTACCACTACCACCACCATCACCACCACCAACTATTACTAGTAGTATTATAGTCGTTGCACTACAAGCAGCATGTCTGCTACTACAGTCTGCGTGGTCGGTCGAATGGTTAGAAATAGCAGCCAAAAACCATCCGAAGCATACCATTCCATACGACACGCGTCTTAGGCTAGAAATAGCAGTGAAATATCTCGTTCATTGCAACCCTACCATTTTAGAAAAGAACGCATCAGATAACATGCGGATCTTTTCGGTTTGAACGGCTGTTTTTAACATAATTTCCACGTAACTAAACACTTTTAAACTTCGTATACTGGTAGAATGTGTTTATAAAACATCTTTTTCTCTTTACTTTATTGAGAAAATTCTATGGTTTGTAAGATATTTGTTGATTTTTTTTCTTCAATTTCTGCAATTTCAACCAATCACTGACGTCTATTGAGGTAAAAAAAAAAAAACCATTCTGTGCCGTATGAATATGTCCCTCGTTTAAAAAACAGATTGGGTTTATTTACATTTCTGAAGAAAAAAAAGATACCCTTCACCCCACCCCTAACCCTAAAACAGATTGAAATGCAATAGATCGATACTAGGGTCATAATTATGGGTGACAATTTTATATGACACCGCTAGACAAAAACTGCCGTTCAAACCCAAAAGATCCTAACATGCTGTATAATATGCACACTGGAAATAGACGGGGGTGGTCATGCCTGGAATGACTCAGAGCAGACCTATGGTTAAGCAACAACAATACTCGCCACCGACTCCACCCCCACCTTCAACAAACTACGCCAACTTTGAATTCAAGAGTTGTGGAACTTTATAGTAAATGTACATAATTATGGACAGGCTTGGCTGTGTGGTAAGAGGCTTGCTTCCCAACTACATGGTTCTGGGTTCAATCCTATTGCATGACATCTTTGACAAGTGTCTTTTATTATAGCTTTGAGCCGACCAAAGCTTTGTCAGTGGATTTGGCAAACGGAAACTGGAAGAAGCCCGTCGTATATATATAATGTGTCTGTGTATATATATGTATATGTGTGTGTGTATTTATACATGTAATGCGTGTTTATATATATGTATATATACGCGTATGCTTATATATGTGTGTGTTTGTGTCCCACGATTGCTTGACAACCGGTGTTGGTGTGTTTACGTCTCCGTAACTTAGCGGTTCGGCAAAAGGAGAACTGAAATCGATTCGATAGGTTTTATCTTCTTCAAGGCGGTGCCCCAGCGTGGCCGCAGTCTAATGAGTAAAAGAATATATATTAATACGCTAATTGACACAAGTTGTGGTTGTTTGTTCGCTTGTTTTCACGTCAGTTTTTCCATGCCGTCATGGGTTAGACAAACACATGCTTTTCCTGTTGCTAACCCTTACCTGTGTGGTTACATTTTTTTTTTTTTTGCTCCAAGGCCAAGGGATGATCTGTTGATGGGGATACGTCAACAATATCACTGCTTGTAGCTCAGAAATTTTCGAAGGTGTGCAAATGTTGCACAGACACACATACACACACACGATGTACTTCTTTTCTTTCTTTCTTTCTGTCGGGTTTTCTATGTTTTAAACGAATATATTGTTGAGACACTTTTAGCTGGATACTCTTCCTGTTGTCAATTCTCATTTATTTTTTTGCTTTTTTTTTTACAGACATAACTGATCGATCGGTTAACCGAATAAACAATCGATTAGTTAACTGGTGTTAGTATTTAACTAATTGACAAATAATACAGAAGTGAAATAGATCCAGTGCGTGTGTTTTATTTGCGTAATGACCCTCCCAAAATGTTGCATTTTAGGAGGGTCTGTCTTTTTATCAATCTATCTATCAATCTATCTGTCTTTCTATCAAACTATCTATCTATATGTCTGCCTGCTTATCTATCTTTCTGTCTGTATGTCTGTCTGTCTTTTTTCAATCCATCCATCCATCTATCAAATTCGGTCACCAGGATTGATCATTGGTCAGGCCGGGGCTATAGAAGAAGACCCTTGCCCAAAGTGCCACGCACTGGGACTGAACCCCAAATCACATGGTTGCGAAACGAGCGTCTTAACGACACAGTCATGCCTTCGCTTACGGAAAACCCTTCGGGATCTTTTCCAATATCGACACGACTTAGTTTAGCCTCTGTAAATATCCAGTCTTTTTTTTATTTCTTAAAAGATAAACTTGGTGAATTTGAGATCAAAAAGAAAAAAAATGACTTTACCATCTCTTCGTATTATTTGAAATTTATTTTATAAATTTAATTTCGAAAAATATAGGAAACATCTGCAACAAATTTTGAATTTTTCTCAAATTCTTTAAACGGCTAACTTCATCGTCTGTGAAACCTGCTTTCGATTTTTAAACCTCTGTAACTTTTTTCTCCATTTTTCTTCCTCCACAACATCATACCTTCAAGGCAATAAGACTGGAAGACTACATTATTATAGCCGATTTTCAGATTTTTGACTTCCTTTTAAAAACTGTATATTTTGCGAATGCAAAAGAAAAGACTAGTATCACTGTTGATTCTACATCAGTGATATATTTTTTTTTTAAGTCGGTCTTTTTCTGAAATCGACAACAAGAAAAAGAGGTCTGGATATTTTTTCAGGAATGTAGAGATTTTTTCAGTACAGAAGTGTGAAAAATAAGCACCTGGTTGATACATGAGGAAGACTGTCACTTTAAAATCCACAGCCAGACTTCAATAAAAATCCTTGTGATTGTCACTTTTACACACAAAAGTGTTTATGTGTGTGTGTTAAAAATTCAGTGTTATGCGACTCCAGCGAGAGCAATATTTGATGCAGCTTATAAAGGGTTAATAATAAACACTTCCGGTATGTAAATTAGGGACCCCTTTACAGAGTAACTGCTGCATTTGTTGAGTATATAAACATATATACAGGCGCAGGAGTGGCTGTGTGGTAAGTAGCTTGCTAACCAACCACATGGTTCCGGGTTCAGTCCCACTGCGTGGCATCTTGGGCAAGTGTCTTCTGCTGTAGCCCCGGGCCGACCAATGCCTTGTGAGTGGATTTGGTAGACGGAAACTGAATGAAGCATGTCGTATATATGTATGTGTGTGTGTTTGTCCCCCTAGCATTGCTTGACAACCGATGCTGGTGTGTTTACGTCCCCGTCACTTAGTGGTTCGGCAAAAGAGACCGATAGAATCAGTCCCGGAGTCGATTTGCTTGACTAAAGGCGGTGCTCCAGCATGGCCGCAGTCAAATGACTGAAGAAAGTAAAATAGTAATATAAACAGTTTGGCTGCTTGTTTCTCTGGAGACTGTCAGAAAGACGTGGACACCTGATGAGAACCCAATAAGTAACTGCTAATTAATCTAATGGTTTTGTCAATGACGTATATATATAATCCGTATTTGTGGGTCAACAAGGCAACCAAAGGTTTCATGTGAAAGGAACTTCACAATTGTTCAAGGATGCCACATGGAAGTGTTGGTACTCCTCACTATTTTGGGTGAGAATACTGATATTAACGTGTGTGTGTGTGTGTGTGTGTGTGCATATATGTATGTATGCGTATATATATATATATATATACATGTGTGTGTGTGCTGCTCCAGCATGGCCGCAGTCAAATGACTGAAACCAATAAAAGAATAATAGAATACGTATATATATATATGTGTGTGTATATGTATGTCTATATATAATGTGTATATTTGTGTGTGTATATATACATACACACCCACACATATGTACATGTGTGTGTATGTATGTAAGTTAATGAAGAAACGAAATGAATGGAAAGCGATGGGAAGCTGCCAAAATGTGGTGGGAGTGTTATACACAGGTTGTCTCCCCCTCTCTCACTTTCTCGTCTTCCTGTGCTCTCTCCTCCTCCTGTATACACACGCGCGCGCGTACACACAACTCATAAACATGTACATTAATATCTACACACATACGTATGTGTATATACACACACGAACATATATATATATACACACACACACACATGCATACATACGTGCACATGCATACATACATACACACGCACACATACATGCATACATATGCATACACACTTACACACATATATGCACATACATGCATATCTACGTGCACTTCTCTATCTATCTATCTATCTATCTATCTATCTATCTATCTATCTATCTATCTATCTATCTATCTATCTATCTATCTAGCCATCTGTCTATCTATCTATCTATCTATCTATCTATCTATCTATATATATATATATATATATATATATATATATATATATCTGTTTATCTCTGTCTGTCTATCTATCTGTCTGTCTATATATCTATCTCTCAATTTGTCTATCTATCTATCTAGCTACACTTGTACACATACAAATATATACACGTTCATATTTTCATACATACATATATATATATATGCATACACATGCGTAACTACGTGCATATCTCCTCCACCTATCTATCGACCTTTCTACAATTGAAAAATAGGATAAAAATCTATCTATCTTCTATCTTTCTATATAAAACTATACACTCACACACACACGTACTCACAAACACGTGTTTTGCTCACCTCTTTCTAGCTTCTATCATTTCTCTGCAGCCACACTGGGGCCTCCATTTTAAAGGCTTCCTTTATGTTTCTTTTTTGTTTGTTTTTCTTCATCTCAGCCCTATTGATCCTATGCCCCCCCCCTCTCCACTTTGATGCTTATCGATTTTTTCCTAAAATGGCCGTATTCTACTTTCTGACACAACACCGTTTATTTATTTATGAATTTAATTATTCATTCGTCAATAAACGCATCTACGCATGTGCGGTACAGAATCTCACTTTCCAACCACACACATAGCATCAAGTTCAGTCCCGCTGCGCGGCGCGTCGTACAAACTGATGAATGCTCTGAACAGCAGCTTATACTTCTCAGTACTTCTCCTACTGATGTTTCACCAGGAAAATGGCATCAGTCGTACTTGTTCCGAGTACAAACCGAGTTCATAAGCTAACGTTCCTCTGTTTTTCAATCCAACTCTAAACTTTCTTCCTTGACTTTCGTAACCAGGTCCAACAATTTGATACTTTTATATTCACTTCCCTCTAAAGCAGTGTTTCTCAACCTTTTTACCCTTGCGTAACCCTTAAATTAGATTACATGTCTCCTGGAACCCATGGACACACACACACACCACACACACAAAAATTATATACCATATCTTTCACGTACTTTTTTCATCGTAGTTCACGTGGTAAATATATATATATATATATAATCAAAAATAAGCAACGAGAATAACTTCGGTAATTTGGTACGATCGTTTCACGCTACATCACTTTATTAAATATTGTAAGTATTACGACAGTTTTAAAATGTTGAGCAATCGTCAGCCATTAATAGAGGTTTAAATTATGGCTGATGATTGCTCAACATTTTAAAACTGTTGTAATACTTACAATATTTAATAAAATGATGTAGCGTGAACGATCGTACCAAATTACCGAAGTTATTCTTGTTCCTTATTTTTGATTATAATCACCCCATGGATTTATATGGATAACACCGTACAAAATTCTGGTGCATCTAACTTAAGTACCATATTCATTTGAATCTAAATTTTGCTGAACTTATATATACATACTAAGACTCCCTTCAGTCATGACTGACCATGGGATTGCACCTAGAAAGTTACCCTCCCAGGTACAAGTCCGGGCAAGGTATGTATGTATGTATGTATGTATGTATGTATGTATGTAGTCAATTAAGAAAACACAGAAAAAAGTAAAGGAAAAAACAAACGAACGTGTAGACGTAGCGCAAGCAATGTGTTAATAAGACGCTCAGAGAAAGAAAAGAGTAGTAGTTTTACGTTTCGAGCATAGCTCTTCTTCGGAAACGGGAAAAATAGGAAAGTTCAAGATGAAAGAGGAAAAAAATCACCAACAATCACGGTTACATTTTTGAAGTGACCAGAAGTAGAAGGAATGAAGAGAAAGTGATGCGTGTGTATACGCACCTATAAATGCATGTGCATACAAATGTATGTGTGTGCATATATCATTAATACATTTTGTAAAAGAAATGGAATCTGTTTGTTCATATATAATAAAAATTTGACTTAGAACTAATAATGATCTTTATAGTGTATGTGTGTGTGTGTGTAAGGATAAGTGCTAGCCACAGGGAGGGCATCCGGGCATAGAAAACCTGCCCGTCCGAGCCAAGAATGCATTGAAAAGTGGACGATAGAACGATCATGATTGATGGTGTGTATATCTGTCTGTCTATCTATCTATCAATGTTTCTGTCTGTCTGTCTGTCTCTATCTGTCTCTCTGTATGTCCATCTATACCATCCATCCATCCATCCATCCATCTATCTGTCTAGGTAGCTAGATATACTATCTGTCTGTCTGTCATCAACTGTTTCAAGTATCACTTGAAAAGGAAAGTGAAAGTAGAGAGGCAAGTTTTGTCTAGTGAATGTTTCAAAAAAAGATGGGTGAATGTCGCAAGGATGGCGCGTATGAATGACGAAACCACCTTAAGCATAATCCTATGAACCCGGAAAAATTTAAAACAGAGGGTTTCCTACTTGCAAACGAATGTGATCTTTTCTGTAGGCTTTTCTTCCCACGGATAAACCTTATATGCTTCCCCCTTTACACTTTACACCATGACACTGATATATGATCCCTATTGATCGTTTTTTTCCCCTTTTTTTTTCTATTTCTTCTTTCCCTTTTACGATCCCTTTTAATCGAAAACCTAACACCCACCCCTTTTTTTTATTTTTTATTTTATTTTATTTTCTCTCCCCCAAAAGAAAAGCTCTACTTTGTAATCTGTCCCGTCTGTGTGCAGCCCTGTGGCTAATAAAGAAACATCATCCTCCACCCACCCACCCCATACCTACCCACCCACCTACCTATCTATCTATCTATCTATCTATCTTCTATCTATCATCTATCCTATCTATCTATCTATCTATCTATCTATCTATCTATCTATCTTCTATCTTCTATCTATCTATCTATTATCTATCTATCTAATCTATCTATCTACATACGTACGTACCTATCTACCTATCTACCTATCTATCTATCTATCTATCTATCTATCTAGCTACATACGTACCTATCTACCTATCTATCTATCTATCCATCTGTCTATCTATCTATCTATCTATCCACCCACCCACCCACCCACCTGTCTGCCTATCTTTACATTGCTTAAATACACACACATACACACACGTGTGTGTGTGTGTGTGTGTGCATTTATATGCAGTACGATTATTATTGTCCTCATATTTGTGTATAGAATTAATATGTAACTGTTACACACAGCTGCGCGCGCGCGCAGAGCTAATACCAAATTACCTAGAATAAATTGATTTATAAATATCAACCTCATCTTTCCGAGTCAGCGTGGCGCCCTTTGTACGCATGATCGACCCTGCTAGAAATAACAGGCAAGTCTCCGATGAGGTGCCCGCTATAAACTTGCAAAAATGTGGTGATGGTGGTGGTGGTGGTGGTCTCGACTGGAAGGCTTCGTTTGTGAATCTGCACGCTTAGCATTTATCTGGAGCTAAATAACAACAACTCTTTGTCGACGACGCTAATATATAATAGCATAGTTCGCCGCTTTATCCGCATAAAAGCTGTTATGCATTGATTAAATAGATTTAGTTCAACAATGTTCACATGCTGTGTATCTCTCTCTCATTCACACACACACACACACACACACGGTGACAGAGGGTGTGCAGACGTGAGCATACGAGCAATCACGAGTGTTGTGTGTTTTGTGAGTGTGAGCGCGTCGTTGTTTATATTAAACAAAACGGCGGGAATACGCGCACACAGAAATAAAAAAAACTTAATTAATAGCTAAATTGATTAATAAATGAACACACAACCTATTTCTTTACTACCTACAAGGGGCTAAACATAGAGTGGACAAACAAGGACAGACAAAGGGATTAAGTCGATTATATCGACCTCAGTGCACAACTGGTACTTATTTAATCGACCCCGAAAGGATGAAAGGCAAAGTCGACCTCGGTGGAATTTGAACTCAGAACATAACGGCAGACGAAATACCTCTAAGCATTTCGCCCGGCGCGCTAACGTTTCTGCCAGCTCACCGCCATTGAACACACAACCACACACACACACACTTTATGGAATCTATATACGCTGATGAACGTAAAGAGCAGGGAACAAAAGAATGAGTGGGACTACGAATGAGATATGAATGAGGTTCGAACGAACGAACGAGCGAATGAAAGAAATGTCTCTCTTTCCGTCTCTTTCTCATCCAAACACACACACACACACACACCACTCTCTTTCCTCGCGCACATTCACACACACTCACAATATATATATATATTTCTTTATTACCCACAAGGGGCTAAACACAGAGGGGACAAACAAGGACAGACAATGGGATTAATTCGATTACATCGACCCCAGTGCGAAACTGGTACTTTATTTATTGACCCCCGAAAGGATGAAAGGCAAAGTCGACCTCGGCGTAATTTGAACTCAGAACGTAACGACAGACGAATTACCGCTAAGCATTTCGCCCGGCGCGCTAACGTTTCTGCCAGCACGCCGCCTTGAGAGTAAATATAGCAGATGGAAACGCTGTGGAAGCCTGTCATATATGTGTACGTGTGTGTGTATGTGTGAGAATGTGTGTGTATATATATATATATATGTATAGCCTTGTGCAGCCATCAGGTTCGCCAGTCCTCAGTCAAATCGTCCAACCCATGCTAGCATGGAAAGCGGACGTTAAACGATGATGATGATGATATATATATATATATATATGAAATCTTTGCTATATATAGTTTTGGAAAAACATAAATCCGGTGAAGAAGCACACTCTAAGAAGCAGAGTGAAGGCCAGTTTATGGGGTTACCTTAGGTTTCCCGTCCATAAAGGGTTTAACTTTATGGCGCATCGTCAGACTCCAAGACATGTTTGGCCTATGATATCTTTTTCAAAGAGGTCAAAGGTCAACGGGGACGTAAACACATCAACATCAGTTCTCAAGCGATGGTGGGGGGGGGGGCTGTAGAAACACACACGACAGGCTTCTTTCAGTATCCGTCAACAAAATCCACTCACAAAGCTTTAGCTGGTCCGAGGTTGTTGTAGAAGATACTTGTGCAAGATGCCACGCAGTGGGACTGAACCCTGAACCTTGTGGTTGGGAAGCAAGCTTCTTACCACACAGCCACGCCTGTGCCTATATATACATATATATATATATATATATATATATATGTATATATTTTTACTTGTTTCAGTCATTTGACTGCGGCCATGCTGGAGCACCGCCTTTATTCGAGCAAATCGACCCCGGAACTTATTCTTTGTAAGCCCAGTACTTATTCTATCGGTCTTTTTTGCCGAACCGCTAGGTGACGGCGACGTAAACACACCAGTATTGGTTGTCAAGCAATGCTAGGGGGACAAACACAGACACACAAACATATACTCACTCTCACACACACACACACATATACATATATATATATATATATATATAATATATATATATATATATATATATATACACATACATATATACGACAGGCTTCTTTCAGTTTCCATCTACCAATCCACTCACAAGGCCTTGGTCGGTCCGAGGCTATAGTAGACGACACTTGCCCAAGGTGCCACGCAGTGGGACTGAACCCGGAACCATGTGGTTGGTTAGCAAGCTACTTACCACACACCCACTCCTGCATAATCAGTCCCTCGCTTGTCCAACTACACGGATTCGTGTTACGTAGACATACGGCCACATAAAAAACAGACACAGCTATATAACCAAACAAACGCACACACACACACACACACATTTATTAAGAAGCCTTTAACCCGCCTCCCTTAATATCTGTGTAAGGGTGGTAAGTGCGTTACACTGTGTGTATGTGCGTCTGTGTAAGAGTTGTTGCCCTTGCATTAAGCCTCTGAAATTTTGTCCTTCCACAGATATACGGAGACACGCGCACATTCTTGTCTACTATAACGGAATTCCTGTTATTCTTTGTTTCGTTTTGGGTATATATATATATATATGTGTGTGTGTGTGTATGTGACAGAGAGAGAGAGATTGATTTGGATATTGATTGGAAAATAGTTTTTGCGTGTTTTATCACGCTCTGAGTTCAAATCACGCCGAGGTCGACTTTGCCTTTCATCCTTTCGGGGTCGATAAATAAAGTACCAGTTTCGCACTGGGGTCGATATAATCGGCTTAATCTCTTTGTCTGTCCTTGTTTGTCCCCTCTATGTTTATCCCCTTGTGGGCAATAAAGAAATATATATACTGAAGGCGTACGCTCGTGTGTGTGTGTGTGTGTGTCTGTGTAAGTGTGTATACGTTAGTATATATATTGTGCGACGTGAGTGTGTGTTTGTGTATGTATGCATGTGTGTGTGTGTGAGAGAGAGAGAAAGAGAGAGAGAGAGAGAGAGATAATGACTCAGATATTGATTGAAGACTGGAAGTGTTTGTAGATATTTGTATACGTATATATATAGCTATGTAAAATGTTCATACATTACTATGAGGTAGATTAAGTATTTAATGTGTGTATGTTTAACTATGTATGCGTGTGAATAAGATAGATAGATAGATTGATAGATAGATAGATGAATGTGTGTGTAGGGGAGGGTGTCTTACTGGGATAAAAATATTATACAGTTTGTGTGTGTGTTCATTTTACTAACTTTGTTATAAACAGAAGACTTAAAACATAAGTATGTTGTTTTTAATTAACTGATAGAAATAAAACAGCTGAGGTGTGTGTGTGTGTGCTACATGTAGACACATGTAGACTATAAGCCTTTGTTGGTATTGGAATTTAAGAAAAAAACAACAACCCAAACAAACAAATAAATAAACAAGTGGTTTAAGGTTGTAAAAGAATGAAAAGAGAAAAAAGGCAAATGAATGCACAAAAGATATTATCCTAAATTTTGCATATTTGGTGCCGTATTTAACCAAAGTTTGGCTGCGCATAAAATATTATAGTCTATTATTGTCTGAACAAAGATATGAAGATATTGTCTGTCCCAGACAAGGCTACCAAGATTTAGTTCTTTGTGGATCTGTCTCTCTTACTCACTATCTCTCTGCCTCTCTATCTCTCTTCCTCTCTGTCTCTTTCTTTCTCTCTCTCTCTATTCCTCTCTGTCTCTCTCTTCCTCTCTGTCTCTCTTCCTTTCTGTCTCTCTGTCTCTCTTCCTCTCTCTGTCTCTCTTCCTCTCTCTGTCTCTCTTCCTCTCGCTGTCTCTCTTCCTCTCGCTGTCTCTCTTCCTCTCTGTCTCTCTTCCTCTCTGTCTCTCTTCCTCTCTGTCTCTCTTCCTCTCTGTCTCTCCCTCTCTGTCTCTCTTCCTCTCTGTCTCTTCCTCTCTGTCTCTCTTCCTCTCTGCCTCTCTGTCTCTCTTTTTCTCTCTCTGTCTGTCTCTCTCTCTGTCTCTCTGCCTCTCTGCCTCTTTTCCTCTCTGTCTCTCTTTCTCTCTGCCTCCCTGTCTCTCTTTCTCTCTGTCTCTCTGTCTCTCTCTCTGTCTCTCTCTCTGTCTCTCTCTCTGTCTCTCTCTGTCTCTTTTCCTCTCTGTCTCTCTTCCTCTCTCTGTCTCTCTGTCTCTGTTCCTCTCTGTCTCTGTTCCTCTCTCTGTCTCTCTTCCTCTCTCTGTCTCTCTTCCTCTCTCTGTCTCTCTCCCTCTCTCCCTCTCTCTGTCTGTCTCTCTTCCTCTCTCTGTCTCTCTCCCTCTCTGTCTCACTCTTTCTCTCTGTCTTTTCTAAACTGTTAAAAAAATGTAGTTACTGAAATTTGTTTTTTTATACCATTTACGGACTGCTTGAAGCTTATTATCTTCCTACACCTTGATCCAGGGATTTTACCTTTACATGTGTGTGTGTGTGTGTGTGTGGTGTGTGTTCTCCACCCCCAATGCTTGACAACTGTGGTTGCTGTATATACATCCCTGTAACTTAGCAGTTTGTCAAAAGAGACTGATAGAATAAATACCAGGTTTTAAAAATACAAAATGTGTACTGGAGTTGATTCATTTGACTGAAATTCCTTCAAGGCAGTGCTCCAACATGGCCACAGTCTAGTAACTGAAACAAGTAAAAGATAACCGATAACAGATGCTTTAATGTTTGCCGTAAATGAGAAAAAAATGACAAACAAACAAACAAATAATAAATAAATAAATATATAAATAAATAAGCAAGCAACATGGTTCCATTAGGTTTTCATTTTTATTAAAAAAAAATAAAAAGGCAATGAGGTTTTTCCCTGTTTTGGTTTCTACTTCGAAGCCTCTAATTATTCCGTATAACAATCTAGCGCTATCTTACCATTTCTTCTAACTTTGATCCTTCGTTCAAAACATGGGTTATTTCGCTAAGGCTTTAAGATAAGATCTCTTTCATTAGAACCAGCTGCAGAAGTCTCTGTTTTCGCTATCTCAAACTAATCACTTGCAGTTCTGTTAACCCCTTATCCCTTTCCTTACCGTATTTCTGTAGAAATTCACTGCCTTTGCTGCAATTAATTTTGATAAAATAATGAAGAATTCAATAAGATAACTTTATTATTATTAACCCTTTTAGTGTTATCATAATCCTATTGAAATACCCTGCTTTTGTTGCAATTAATTTTGGATATAATGAGTTTAATAAAACGACATGTTTGGAACTTCAATTTACATGAAATTTTGACTGGAATTTTTAATTTAGAACACTTTAACCATTTCCTTACTGTATTTCTGTAGAAATTCACAGCATTTGTTCTAATTAATTTTGGAAATTAGGAAAAAATCTAATAAAATAGTTTAGTCAATATTAAGGTGATGTTTGAAAGTTGAATTTGGATAAAAAATTTTGGTTAAAAGTTTTAATTTAGCTCAATTAAACACCACTTACCTTACCATTTTTCTGTAGAAATTCACTGCCATTTACTCTATTACTCATTTCAGTCATTTGACTGTGGCCAAAGCCTTGTAAGTGGATTTGGTAGATGGAAACTGAAAGAAGCCCATCGTATATATGTATATGTGTGTGTGTGTGTGTGTGTGTGTGTCTGTGTTTGTTCCTCCAACATCGCTTGACAACCAATGCTGGTGTGTTTAAGTCCCCAAAACTTAGCGGTTCGGCAAAAGATACTGATAGTATAAGTACTAGGCTTACAAAGAATAATTCCTGGGGTTAATTTGCTCGACTAAAGGCGGTGCTCCAGCATGGCCACAGTCAAATGACTGAAACAAGTAAAAGAGTAAAAGCTGTGTATTTTCAGTAGAAATATGGCAACCGGAAGATTCTATTGTTCATTACTTGCACAATGTAACGTGCAGTGGGACTGAACCTGAAACCATGTGGTTGACAAGCAAATTCCTTACCACTCACCCACGCTCGCTCATAATCACTAATTCAACAACTATGCATCTTGTAACATTGATGCACAATGCTGCAGTTCACTTAATTCTTACCATAAAAGCTAGACACTTAGTGTAGTGTTCTGCATGTTGGTGCAGTTTGGGTGCTGCATGCGGCTTGTGTGCATGTGAGTGTATTTGTGTGCTGCAGTTTGATGCATTAGATGCGAATTGTCACAGTTAGCAGGTGCAATTGAATTCAGGTTTTATTGCATTTTCTGTTGGTTTAAATGTCATGCAACGAAGAACTGCGCACTTTGGAATAGAGCTGTGCAGACGGATGCAATTTAGTGTTCACACATGCTCAAGTGCATGCATACACACACACACACACACACTCTCTCTTACCGAATTCTCTTTCACCCAAAGAAAGCCATACTTAGTAACAGAAAAGCAAGCTCATAGAATCGGTAAAATGTCAGACGAGATGCTTAGTAGCATTTCTGCGACTCTTTATATTCTGAGTTCAAATCCTGCTGAGGTCGACTTTGTTTTTCATCCTTTCAGGGTCAATAAATTTAGTACTAGTGAAACACTGGGTGGGGTGGGGGGGGGTAATCGACTAGTCCCCTCTCCCCAAATTTCAAGCCTTGTGCCTTTTGTAGAAAGGGTTATTATTAAGGCGGCGAGCTGGAGGAACCGTTAGCATGCTGGGTAAAAGGCTTAGCGGCATTTTATCCATCTTTATGTTTTGAGTTTGAATTCTGCCGAGGTGGACTTTGCCTTCCATCCTTTGAAGATCGATAAAATTAGAACCAGTGAAACACTGGGGTTGATGTAATCAATTAATTCCCACCCACGAAATTTCAAACTTTGCGCCTTTAGTAGAAAGGATTATTATTATTATTCTTATTACTATTATTGTCATTATTATTATTATTATTATTATTATTATTATTATTATTATTATGGCAATTAGTTGGCAGAATCATTAGCATACCGAAGGAAATACTTATTAGTATTTCGCTTGTCGTTACATTCTGAGTTCAAATTCTGCCGAGGTCGACTTTGCCTTTCATCCTTTCGGGGTCAATTAAAAAAAGTACCATTTACGCACTGGGGTCGATGTAATCGACTTAATCCCTGCCCCCAAATGTGAGGCCCTGTGCTTTCAGTAGAAAGGATTATTATTATTATTATTATTATTATTATTATCAATATTATTATTATTATCATTATTATTATTATTATTATTATTATTATTATTATTATCTCCTTTGTATTCTTCGTCCCTCTCTGTTATTACGAACTTATAACTCTGCCTTGATGTACCAATCTGTTACAAGTCCTTGCTTGCCTGTCTGCCTGCCTGCCTGTCTGTCTGTCTGATAGGTCAGCCAGTCTCTTTTTCTAATTCTCCGTTTTGTCTGTCTGTGCGTCTCTTCTAAATCCGCCCCCAGGTCTAAACCTGACAATATCTGAGGTATATCACACACACACACATACATACACATACAGGCACACACACGTACACATATGTACACACACATTTATACATACACACTATTACGCACACATACACACACACACACACACACACACACCTAAAACAAACACATCTGTTTGTGACTTTCAAAGAACTGTGAAGGAATTTGGAGAGATTTGAAACAGGAAGCTGGTCCGATATGTCTGTGTGGGCTAGGTTGGGGTGGGGTGGTCGGGGTGAACGGTGGTGGTGGTGAGTGGTAGGAGGTGATGGTTGTGGGTGGAGGTAAGACGCCATCTTGCATCTGCGTAATTCTTCCAGCCGACAATCCACCACCACCACCACCACCTTTTTTTCCTTCTCTTCTCTATTTCTATTTCTCTCTCCCTCTGTTCCCGAGAACCTTCTTTTTTCTGCTGCTTACTGCAATTAAGGGGTCATAAATAGCAAGATATAAATGTTTTGAAGGGTAATGGAATGAAACAAGATTATTATCATCATCATTATTATTATTATTATTGTGAAGGTACATGGCTCAGTAGTTAGAGTGTAGAGCTTACAATTGTGACGTTGTGAGTTCGATTTCCGGACCAAGCTGTGTGTAGTGTTCTTGAGCAAGACACTTTATTTTACGTTGCTCCAGTTCACTCAGCTGTAGAAATGAGTTGCGACGTCACAGGTGCCAAGCTGTATCGGCCCCTTTGCCCTCCCCTTGGATAACATCAGTGGTGTGGAGAGTGGACGCCGGTATGCATGGGCGACTGCTGGTCTTCCACAAACAATCTTGCCCTGAATTGTGCCTCGGAGGGAAACTTTCTAGGCGCAATCCCATGATCATTCATGACCGAAGGGGGTCTCCTATTATTATTATTATTATTATTAAGGCAGTGAACTGGCTGAGTCATTAACATGCTGAGTGAAATGCTTAGCGGCATTTCAACTGTCTTTACGTTCTGAGTTCAAATTCAGCTGAGGTCAAATTCACCTTCATCCTTTCAGGGTTGATAAAATAAGTACCAGCTGCACACTGGGGTCGATGTAATCAACTCATCCCCTCTCACAAAGTTGCTACCTTTGTGGCAAACTTTGAAACTTATCATTATTATTATCATTATTATTATTATTATTATTAATATTATTATTATTATAGTTATTATTATATAATTCTGCATGTCATTGTATTACTTCGCCCGTTGGTAACATTTTCTTGTGATTAGAGAAAGAGAGGCAGAAAAAAAAGAGGGAGAGAGAAAAAGTGGGAGAGAGAAGCGTCCATGACGTGAGGCAGAGGGAATGTAATTATAATGCTTTCACGTGATTAGGTGAAGAGAAAGAGGATAAGGCAAAAAGGAGGAAAAAAGAAAGCAAAAGATGGAGAGAGAAAAAGCGAGAGAGAAGCGTCCATGGTGTGAGGAAGGAGGAAGAGAATGATTTCAACAGAGGGGTGATGTTCTGATGGCAAGGTTAAAGAAAGGCAGAGAGAGAAGGGGAGAGAGAGAGATGATGATGGTGGTGGTGGTGGAGATTGGATAGTGTAAAATATATATATTTTAAAAATTGAACTAAGTTTTTTATATCCCTATTGCTTTACGCATGTGCATAAGAGCGATTCCGTGAAATATTCACGCTTATTTACATGGCAAATATATGCAATTTAACTAAAGGTTGTATCATATGTACTGGTTATTTTTTTCTGTTTAAGGGGAAAAATAAGAGAGAATATTTATTTTATGAATGCTCTGTATTAAGTCTATAAAATTGTGCATAAAGTATACACAGTGTATATATAAAATGCATTAAGTAATCGTTGTATTCCAATTTCTTTCATTTTTCAATGAGTTGCAGATGAGACACTGTCTTTCTATACAGACACAACACAGGCTACGTTTTCAGGTTTTGGGATAAATTTTTCAGACATAACCCAATAATTTTACTATCAATTCCGTAAAATAATGGGTCCTGCTAGTGCTTTATTATTATTATTACTATTAAGCAGTAAGATGGCAGAATTGTTAGCAAGCTGGGCAAAATGTTTAGCAGCATTTCATCTGTCATGTTCGGAGTTCAAATTCCACTGAGGTTGACTTTGCTTTCATTCTTTCAGCATCAATAGAAACAGTATTTGTTGGGTTCTGAGCTCGATGTAACTGACTGGCCCTTTCTTAAGGTTTCAGGTCTTGTGCCTACATCAGAAAGAATTATCAAGTTGGCAAGTGTCCTGGGTGTTCTCTATGTGGCACCAGCACAGGTGGGGTTTTTTTCTGTGGCACTGGTATAGATGCTTTTTACCTGTGCTGGTACCATTTAAAAACACCTGTGTCAGTGCCACATACGAAGCACCTGTATCGGTCTTACATAAAAAGTATCCAGTACACTCTGTAAAGTGTTTGGTGCTAGGAAGGGCATCCAACCATAGAAACTATAAAATGCACCCAGTGTGCTCTGTAAAGTGGTTGGCTTTAGAAGGGGTGTCCAGCTGTAGAAACCATGCCAAAACGGACAATAGGAGCAAGGTGCAGCTCTCCGGCCTTGCCAGCCCCTGTCAAAACCTCCAACCCATGCCAACATGGAAAAACAAAGTTTAATGATGATGGTGATAACGATGATGATGATGATGATGATTATGGTGATGTGTTGAGCTGCTATTGTGACTATCATACAGACCCATTCTTTGTTTTGGAAGAGAACAACTAAAACCAAAACGAACCATAAATGTGGTTGCTTTTATTCAATTCCGTCGTTCCCTTCCAAAATGAAGAACGGCTGTTTATTAACAGAACTGTCATGAAGAACAGCAGATCTTTGATGGGAGGATTGAGCTTCTAAATTGTTTTGAAACCATTGTTCTGTAAATGTGAAATGGTAAATCAAATTTTTGGCAGAGTCTTGGATCTTTCAGACTTTACAACACACAGCGAAACTATTTCCTTACAAATTATGTTCTTGCTTCTATTAATAACATATTTAATTTTTTATCTTAGAAAAATTCTTTCAGTCATTAGACTGTGGCCATGATGGGGCACTGCCTTGAAGAGTTTTAGTTAAATAAATTGACTCCAGTTTTTTTTTTTGTGTGTTTTTGTTTTAATTGTCTGATACTTATTCTTTTGGTATCTTCGGCCAAGTTAAAGAACATAAACAAACCAACAATGGTTGTCAAGCATTGGCAGAGGGAAAACAAAGATACACACACACAAACACATATATTTAATCCAAAATCCTTATCTTTGACTTGTTTTAGCCATTAGACTGTGGCCATGCTGGAGCACCGCTTTGAACTTTTAGTTGAATGAATTAATC
>NC_043020.1:26388742-26390387 GCF_006345805.1 Octopus sinensis
ACCCCTATACATGTTCTACTCCCTTCATTTTTTTCTGTATTTTTTTTTCCTCTCATCCCTTTCTGTTAAAGAGCGTAGGCTCGAAATGTCAAAGAAGTTTCTATTCTTCCTGAGCATCAAACTAATACACCTGCCTGTTGTTCCTTCACCTGTCTTCCTTTATTTTCTGTAAATTTGAACTATATATATATACATACATATATATATATATGCATACACACACACTCAACATCTTATATATATATATCTGTATTTCATAATTAACTAATTGATATTTTCTTTTTATTTTAGGTAAGTTTCAATATTTCAATGGACTCTTTACCTACCTTAATGGGATGTTGTAGGATTCATGCCTGTGCCAGGTAAAATAAATATGCATTTACCTTTCCCTGCAATTAAGGTATGTCTTTTTAATTTTATGTCTCAGAGTCACACCCTTATCTATACACACACAACACACCACACACCACACACATATATATATAAAGTCAAGAAACAATATGTATTTATCTGCTAATATATTTTCCTTCATAGTTTGATTTGATTTTGTGGATAATAGACTCAAATATACCTGATGAAATGGTATGGTTATGTAACAATATACAATTATGTAATATACTTTTTGTAACATATTTCTACTATATATATATATATATACATGCAGTGTGTGTATGTATATGTATGTATATATATACTATATATACATACATATAAACATATGCATTGTGTATATGTATAATATATAATATATATATATATGGAACAGCCATGTTAATTTCATGGCTGTTCCATTAATTGGATCAACTAGAACAATCATTGTCATAACTGACGGTATGCCAATTTTATATAAATGTATATGTTATATATGTGTATGTGTGTGTGTGTGTGTGTTACATGGCTTGTGTTTCAACTCTTTTCTATCTGTAGAATATATTAGGTTATGCAAAACAATGCATACCCTCTTCCATACAGCTGCATGGCTAATGTATGGTAAAAGTGTGGAGGTAGTGTGCCTCATGGCTCTAAGCAGGAAGATTTCTACAAAGGATTTTTTTATGATCATATTTAGCTTTTGACATGTTTATAGCTTGTTGTGTTTATTAGAATGAGCCATATGTCATTCTCGACATCATGCGGCTGTCTGAACAAAGTGCGTAAAATGTAAAAGTTAAATAACAGCAGATGGCTCAACCAAAGACAGGCATATAAGTATACTCTATATTATGTGTTGAGTAGTTTTTATGATTTTTTAATTTTTTTGTTACTCTTGTTCGCTACAAAACAAAAAAGTGTATGTGTGTTTTATGAGTCTCTTTATTCACACACACACACCACACACATACACACACACACACACACACACACACACACACACACACACGTATGTGCACAGATGATGTCTGTGTGTGAATGTTTGCTTTGTTTCATAATGTGAAATGCTACAGGTGAAACATGATGGGTGTGATTGATATATATATATACACACACACACATACTTGTGTGTGTGTGGTGTGTGTGTGTGTAAAGGGGGTGGTGTGGATTTCTTCCAAAGTACCTGAGGGAATGGGGAAGTGCTGTGTTGGGTGGGGTCTGCATAAGTGATTGATGTAGGGCAGATAAAGATGGTTTGGCATCTTCAACTCAT
>NC_043020.1:26390487-26412987 GCF_006345805.1 Octopus sinensis
AGGATGGTCATAGCCGGAATGTTGAAAGGGAAGCCTGCATTTGGTTGCTTGATTTGCTAGAAATAGCAGTCAAATCTCTCGGATCTTGTCTCACTGCCTTGGAAAAATGAAGGACATATTGGATAAGGTAGTATGATATTAGACTTAAAAAAAGGCAGGATGGCTATAGCTGGAGTGGGGTCACTTGATTTGTTAGAAATAGCAACCAAGTCTCTCAAATCCTTTTTCACAGTCAGAGAAGAATGAAGGACACATTGGGTAAGGTAATCTGATGTAGACTTAAAAATGACAGGGTGGTCATACCTGGAGTGTTGAGGAAGAAGTCTGTAAGTGGTCACTTGATTTCCTAGAAATGGCAGCCAAATCTCTCACATCTTGTCTCACTGTCTAAGAAGAACGAAGGACATTGGATAATATGTACATACCTACATATATATAATGTATGTATGTTTGTATGTACATATATAATGTCATATATGTATGTATTCTTGCCATCATCCTCATCATCATCGTCATCATTTCGTCATCATCATTGACGTCATCACCATCATCCCTGTCCTCATAAACCAATTCTTCATGCTGGCATGTTTTGGATGGGTCGTTGTAATCTCAGTCAGTCCTTATTTGGAGTTATTGCCCTCCTCAAACGGGTCAGAAACCACGTCCCACTTTTAGATTCCATGTGTTAACCTCATAACCCCTAACACCTAACCCTACCATTCCTGTCTCAGAACCATCTCTTGAAATCTAACTGCGAAGAGCATACATTTATCTGTTCCTCTTTCTTGCTGGTGTGCCACATTCTCCGTTATGAAGGTAAGTTATCAGTTAACATACTCTTCACCACAGTTATGTTTTCCAAGATAGGGTCCTTAAGTACTGAGAAACCTGTGTTAAAATTTAGTTTTAAATATTTGTGCCTTCCAAATATATTTTCTATCGAATATCTAAGTATTTAGCTGTTATAGATATTTTGGGATTTATGAAGGTTGCTGAAAAGTTCCTGGCTTTAAGGGTATCGTGAAAAGCCTGGTTGGGGGCCCAACTGTCCGAGTTCTTTTACAGGGCTTAGAAAAACTGAAGGACCACTGCAATAAGTGTGTGAATCCAAGAGGGGAATATGTTAGTGTCAATTCACTGCTCCGGTGTAATTTCGGTATAAGTACCGGATACATTTCAAGAAAGTGCTTTTTTATATATGGGGGGGTTAGGGGTGGGAGAAAAGGGTTTCTGTCCTTGTTTGTCCTCTCTGTGTTTAGCCCCTTGTGGGTAGTAAAGAAATAAGTAATATTTCCCCCCCTGGCTGGACATCACTTGATAGTCATAAATGCATGTTACCATCATACAAATGATGTTTGTTTCCAATCCTTCATGGAGACATGTTTGTCCATGATGGGGAACAAAAACACTTTGCTTGGAAACCAGTGAAGGTTAGCAACAGGAAGAGCATCTGCTCCAGTAAATTCCATTTCATCCATACAAGCATGGAAAAGTGGGTATTAAAACAATGATGATAATGATCATGGTCATGGGGATTTAACTGTTTAATTATATAAAATGACCCCGATTCGAGCGTGGTTGTTGCCAATGCCGCTGGACTGGCTCCCATGCAGGTAGCACATAAAAACACCTTTTGACCATAGTCATTGCCAGAACCACCTGACTGGCCCTCGTGCCGGTGACATGTAAAAAGCACCCACTACACTCTCGGAGTGGTTGGCGTTAGGAAGGGCATCCAGCTGTAGAGGAGGAATTTCAACTGTGTTTCGTGGTCTGCTACCACAACAGCTCCTTTATAGGATCCAGTTAGCTCAAGACATCATCAGGAGGAACAACGGCTGGTTTCGGCCCCTACTCCTCTACCGTTCTGATGTGGCAGCCCCTCCCCCCCTTTTGGAGGTGTCTTCAGCTCTGGTGTTGGGTGCATGTCTTCTTTCTTCTGTTCCCTGGCCTCTTTGATGTATCGTCAGCGAGTGTCAGCCAGTGACGGACTGTCTTGTCAAATTCATTCTTGCTACCTCGTCGTCAAATTTTTTATAACTCGCCGCATCATTTGCCAGATCAGATTGAGCCTGGTGCAGCCTCTGGCTCACCAGTCCTAAATCAAACCGTCCAACCCATGCCAGCATGGAAAGCGGACGTCAAACGACGACGACGATGATGATAATGACCCCTGTAGATATTCACCAGTGGAACTAGAAACAACCACCAGGTATTAGAGACCAATATGGCATTTTAAGTGCTATATTTATTAGTATCATATAATATATATATATGTATGTATGTGTATATATGTGTGTGTATGTATGTGTATATATGTGTGTGTATGTGTATATATGTGTGTGTATGTATGTGTATATGTGTGTGTATTTATATGTGCATTGCATGTATGTATATGTTTGTGGGACTACACAGCCACAACAGATGCTGCACCAACGTAAGCACCTGACTTAATTACCTCAGGTGCAAATCCATGCTCTCTCAAGACTGATGGCTACCTACTACTACTACTATGTTTGTGTGAAAGTGTTTTTTTGTATATGTATGTGTTGATGTATGTATATCTATATATGTGTGTATATAGGTGTAGGAGTGTCTGTGTGGTAAGTAGCTTGCTTATGAACCAAATGGTTCCGGGTTCAGTTCCACTGTGTGGCACCTTGGACAAGTGTCTTCTACTATAGCCTTGAGCCAACCGAAGCCTTGTGAGTGGATTTGGTAGACGGAAACTTAAAGAAGCCCATCATGTTTGTGTGTATATGTTTGTGCGTCTGTGTTTGTCCCCCCCCCCCATCATCACTTGACAACCAATGCTGGTGTGTTTAGCAGTTCAGCAAAAGAGACCGATATAATAAGTACAAGGCTTACAAAGAATAAGTCCTGGGGTCGACTATAGGTAGTGCTCCAGCATGGCTGCAGTCAAATGACTGAAACATGTGAAAGAGAGAAATGTCTATATTTATATATACACACACTCAAACAAATAATATATAAAGTACCTGTTTACATATATTTATAGACAACAAAATAAATCAAATTAATTTAACGAATGACTGAAACTATAGAAATGAAATATTGTACTCATTTATAAACCTGAAGATAATCAATATTGTGTATAAAATTCATCTTTTTGTTCCACACACACACACACACACACACTCCCTATTTCCTCATATACACACAGCTAATCATTGTCTTTGTGTGTTTGTATGTGTGTATTTGCTAGTAGCTAGTAACATTCATTTCACTCTATCTCTCTCTCTTTCACTTTTACCATCCCCTTCCCATAACAACACAGATTTTTTACACCACAGGAATTTATCATCTTTTTAATATCAAAGATAAATTAGTTTATAAATCATTCTTTAATTATGCATAATTTTGGAAATATTTTATATATCTGTTGGCACATGTGTGGCTGTGTGGTATGAAATTTGCTTCCTAACCACATGGTCTTGGATTCAGTTCCACTGCATGGCATCATGGTCAGATGTCTTCTTTTATAACTCTTTACTGACCAAAACATTGTGAGTGGGTTTGATAGATGAAAACTGAAAGAAGCCTGTTGTGTATAAGTATATAAATGTATGTGTGTATTACTATCTCTTCAGTTTGATTTCAGGCAAGTTGTGTACTTTGCAATCTTCCATGAAAACATGTCTGGTCTTGGAGTATATTTTCTTGCTTGGAAACAGGCAAGGGTTGACAACAGGAAGAGCATCCCTTGTGAGTGAATTTGGTAGACATATATATTATTGTATGTGTGTTTGTGTTCTTGAGCAAGACACTTTATTTCACATTTCTCCAGTTCACTCATCTGTAGAAATGAGTTGCAGCATCACTGGTACCAAGCTGTATCAGCCCCTTTGCCTTTTCCTTGGGTAACATTGGTGACATGGAGACAGGAGGCTGGTATGAAGGGGCAAATGCTGGTCTTCCATAAACAACCTTGCCCAAACTTGTGCTTCGGTGGGGAACTTTCCAGGTGCAATCCCATAGTCATTCATAACTGATGGGGGTCTTTACCCTTCATATTTAAACATTGAATGGCTGTAGGCAGAGGTTCAAAAGGGTTCATAGGCAAAAAATGGTTGAGAACCCCTGCATTAGTCTTTCATCCCCTGGCATGAAACCACCCACTGATACAGCCCCCTACCAAATAGTCCCTACTAAATAATGGAAAGTTTTTCCCTATTCTTTTCCTTTAGTTTTTTCCCATTCTTTTCCTTTTTCTCTGTTCTGTTTCGGTCTTGCAAATTACATAGCTACCTCACTAGTGCTGGTGCCACATAAAAAGCCAACCAGTACACTCTGTAAAGTGGTTGGCATTAGGAAGGGCATCGAGCCATGGAAACCATAAAAAGCACCCAGTACACTCTGTAAAGTTGGCGCTAGGAAGGGCATCCAGCCGAAGAAACCATAAAAAAGCACCCAGTACATTCTATAAAGCGGTTGGCATCAGGAAGGGTATCTAGCTGTAGAAACAATCTAAAGGGGACAGTGGAACTTCACGTACCCCTGCAGCTTACCAGTTCCCTGTCAGACGATCCAACCCATGCCAACAAGGAAGGTGGATATTCAATGATGATGTTGACGATTATGATGATGGTTATGATTCCCTTTTCTTCTTTAAGGAGATTTCACTGCGATTTCTAGGAGATTGAGTGACCATGTCTAGGCCTCCCTAGAAATTGATTGATATGGTAGGAATGTGTGTGTGTGTTTATATTTGCGTATGTATGTGTGTGTACGTGTTGCTGTGTATCTGTATGTGCTTATATAAGTTTGTATGTGCATGTGCTTGTGTGTGTGTATGTGTGTGTGTATGTGTATGTTTGTTTATGTGGTATTGTTTGTGTGTTTGAAAATGCTTGAAAGGTAGAAGTGTAACGTAAACTTTGCTTTTTTAGGTTTCAAAGCTGATAAGAGTGTGTGTGTGTGTGTGTGTGTGCACGTTCGCATGCATGAATGTTGTGTGGAAGTATATATATATATATATGTGTGTGTACGTGTTTATATGTATAAACACCTTATATATGTATATATTATGTATATATGTGTGTATATATTATATATTGTGTGTATATATGTATATATATGTGTGTGTTTATATGTATAAACACCTTATATATGTATATATTATGTATATATGTGTGTATATATTATATACCTGTATATATTATATTGTGTGTGTATACATGTGTATATATATATGTGTGTGTATACATATATATATATGTGTATGTGTGTACATATGTAGATGTATATGTGTGTGTGTGTATGTTTGTGTAGCTATGTCAGTGTACAATGTCTGTGAGTATGCGTACACGAACACAAACATATCCATGTCTGCTCAATGTATCTCTCTGTATATACGTGTGTGTATGTGTGAAGAGCAATTTTGTGGCCAGCAATGAAAATACTTGTGTACATTTGAATGTGTAGGTGTATGCGTATACATGCTGATTTGTATATAAATAAGGGTGTATATGTATATATATTTATGTGTGTATGTATGTATGTATATACATACATACAATTATATATATATATACCTATATATATAAATGTATATATATAAATATACATACATATATACATATATTTATACATACACACATATATATATATATATATATATATATATATATAGTGGAGGATATATATAGTGTATATATATATATATAGTGAGGTGTAGTAGAAGGAAAGGAAATATAGTAAGAGTAATCCGAGTAGGAGGAAAAGGAAGAGGATATTGGAGGAGGGGAGGGAGAGGGAGGTGTGTGCACCTGGGTGGATGTAAAATAAGGTAGATTGATTTCTGATAATGTGAGGTTATTTAGGGGTAGATTGGTGGTGGTGGTAGTGGTGAAGACAGTGGTAGGGTATGGGTCATAGTTGTGGGGTGGTGGGGTGAAGTAGTGATGGTAGCGATGCTGGTTGTGATGGTGGTGGTGATGTCATGATGGTAGAGGTTGGGTATTGGTGATAGTGATGGTGGTGTTGGTGGTGGTAGTTGTTGTAGTAGTTGTTGTTGTTGTAGTAGCCCTTGCATTTCAATCTCTGCTGCCCCTTGCTTCTTGGCATACTGTTATCAGGATTGGTATGGTGATGATGATGATGGTTGGGGTGGTGATGATGGGGAATCTGATGACGACGATGATGATGATGATGGAGATGATGCTGTTGCTGATGATGGAGATGATGCTGATGATGGTGATGATGGTGATGATGATGTCAGTAATGTTGGTGAAGATGATGGTAATGATGATAATGGTTGTGATGATGACGATGATGAGGATGATGATGATGATGTTTGTGATACCAATGATGTTGGTGCTGATGATGTTGGTGCTGATGGCAATGATGATAATTGTGATAGTGATTATGATGAAGATGATGATGATGGTGATGATGTTTGTAATGCTGATGATGATGATGATGGCAATGTTGATGATATTGGTAATGTTGGTGATGATGATGCTGATGATGATAATTGTGGTAGTGATTATGATGAAGATGATGATGATGATGATCTTGCTGCTGATAATGATGCTAATAACATTGAGGATATTGTTGATAATGAGGGTTGATGCTGATGATGTTGGCTTTGATATTGTGGTGGTGGTGGTAGTGGTGGTGTTGGTGATCATGACGATGACGACGATGGTGATGATGGTGATGCAGCTGGCAAGATAGTGGTGGTAGTAATGTTGCTACCGTAGATGATAGTGGTGGTGGTGGTAGCGTTGGTGATATCTAGTAGAATGCGTAGGTGGGTGTTTTGGTTTTTATCGAGAAGAACATTGAGAAGGATTGCAAAGCGCTTGTGATGTGAAGGCACAGATGGTTCCTTTAAAGGAGTCTTTTGTGTAAGCAAACATGAGTCCCAGAACCTTAAATATATCCATCCTGAAGCCCCACCCTCATTGGTGCTTACTTGGAAGATCGTCAGTCTGCAAACAGGGCCTTTTAGAGCAGAGCTTCTCAGCCCTTTTTTTTCTACCCATGGACCCCTTTAAATCTTATTTTATCCTGGTGGACCCCTATAGTAATTAGATGTTCAGAAAGTGTCCTATTATGCTTTTATAATTGTTATTAGGAGTTCATTTACTTGTTCTAATCATCTGACTGTAGCCATGCTGGAGCACTGCCTTTAATCAAACAGATTGACCCCAGGACTTATTCTTTATAAGCCTAGTACTTATTTTATCGATCTCTTTTGCCGAGCCGCTAGGTTATGGGGATGTAAAGACACCAACATCAGTTGTCAAGCGATGGTGGGGTCACAAGCACACACACACATACACATGATGGGCTTCTTTCAGTTTCTGTCTACCAGATCCACTCACGAGGCTTTGGTTGGCCCGAGGCTATAGTAGATGACACTTGCCCAAGGTGTCATGCAGTGGGACTGAACCCAGAACCATGTGGTTGAGAAGCAAGCTTCTTATCACACTGCCAATTCTAAAAATATTTTGTAAATTGTAGATGCATAACCATTTTATTGGGAGGCAGTTGCCGGCAACCATGGAGACTGGCGACGTACCGTAAAAGAGGGAATACAAAGGAGTGACAGAGAGAGAGAGGAGAAATGGAAAGACAAGAAAAGACGTCAACAAGAAACTATGGCATTACAACCAGCCAGGAACAGTCTTCGCTACATTTGCGGTACCTGTCAGAGGGAGTGTTTGTCCAGGATAGGACTACACAGCCACAGCAGGAAATGTATAAGGGCATGAAATGTAAAAGCCGGACTAGACTACTTTATGCGCAACTCCATTGTCTCCTGAGACAAAAAGGATGCCAACAACAACAACCATTTTATTGCAGATAGATTTTAAGAACAAAATCTTATACAAACTGCAGTTGGGAACCTCTGATCTGGAGTATTGGATTGGGAGACCATTAAAACGTTGGACCCAGTGTTGCCTTGTGGAATTAAGTTATGGTCCTTTTTGTTCAGAAGTTGACTTCTTTGAGTAGCCATTATCTTCTGAGGTCATATTTATCTGTTTCCTGTCTCACACCGAAATGCTTGTGGTCTTGGTGCCTATGGGAAAAGTTACACCCAAACTATTACATGCTAATTTAATTAGAAGAGATATTAGATATTTCCTGACATGTTTCTTCAAACCTTGAGAATCTTTCTTAGGAATTTTACAAAATAAATTTCGTTTTTGGATTTGGTTTGCAAGATTCTTTATGTGAGTTCGTGTGTTGAAGCATATTCTGTTGTGTCTGGGGAGAGTCATTTTCTTTTTGTGCCTTATAATGTAACACACTCACCGGTAAAATTTCCACTTTTTTCTTATTTTTATTTTCCTAAACTTTTTGTTGCGTCTTGCAACCTTTTCAATAGTCTTGACTCAAGACTATTGAAAAGGTTGTGAGTCTTGAGTCAAGACTATTGAAAATGTTACAAGACACAACGAAAATTTTAGGAAAATGAAAATAAGAAAAGAGTGGAAATTTTACCGGTGAGTGTGTTACATTATAAGGCACAAAAAGAAAATGACTCTCCCCAGACAGGAGATTACAAAATAAAGGATGGAACTTTTTCTGCTGGTGAACAATACAAGTCTCTTTCCCAATATATTTTGGTCTCTTGGGTAGCAGTGTGGTTGTTATTCTAAGTGCACCAATTATCTCAATAATAATTATTTCAGTAATAATTCTCATCTTTGTCTTCCGCAATCTCTTCATCTGTCTAAGTCCTGATAGTTCTCACTTTTCACAATCTCTTTGATATCTATTCTGTTATCATATAGTATTGAAAGGTCTGTTTGTTCTATGCTCTCTGATCATATCTGGTTCCCTACTTCAACAGTATGGTCGACCTTTATGGGAAAATTCCATAAAATCCTGTAATTATTACTCAGTTTCAGCTTCTTGCTCATATTTGTACTATTTCTTTTTCTACCATTTTAAATCTACAAACTTGACCAACGTCCAAATGCAAGCTTTTGCCACCCATAGTCATACTTGTGTTTATACTCTTTTTGTGATAGTTTACTGCACTCATTTCAGAGACGGCTAACACTATTGTCCTCTTTCCTAAGCATTCTTCATTTCCTCTGTGACTGAGTTTATCAATGTGTGTTTTTATCAAATTTGTGCAAATTGCTTAGCATGAATTGGTCGCATAATAACTTCTCATTCTAGCTATTTGTTTCCTCATCTGAATTCCATCTTTCAATTCTCTCGCCATTCCAGCGACTTCTTTGATATATCTACCTACAGATAATAGTCTATCTTGCACTACAGTGTTTTTCAAACTCAATATTACAGTACTGATGGTGTTTTCTGCATTAAATAAACCTCTGCTTCCTTCCTTTCTTGGTGGGTAGAGCTTGCCAGTATTGCTTTTAGATCGATGTGCCTTGTCCACTGTGAGCTGCTTCGCAGTACTTCTACCTAACTTCTGTAACTCTGTCATTGTGCATTTTAGAAACGGAGCAGAATATTTAATGCTTTGATAATATTTCTCTCGTCGTAAGAGATGGAAACAGGTAAAGCTGGTCAATTGGGCTCTGGTGAAGTTGAATGGGCTAATCACCTGTGCAATGGATTTTTGTCAAATTGATTACGAAAACACTGATGATATGTATGAATGTATTTATGTATGCTTCTTCTTTGGCTGCCCTTTTGTAGGTTGACATTGACTGTTTTTGTTTAGTTACCATCTTTGGCAGGTCTGCATGCGGGCGCCAAGACTTATTCTTGATCTGAAGCAGTGATGACATTTGGTGCAGGTGAAGCTACCTAATGCAGCAGAGGAGTGATGCCTCTCATGTGTACTTTTGCATTCCCTCTGTTGTTTCTCTTCAATGGCTAGAATTATGTATTTCTTTATTGCCCACAAGGGGCTAAACACAGAGGGGACAAACAAGGACAGACAAATGGATTAAGTCGATTACATCGACCCCAGTGCATAACTGGTACTTTATTTATCGACCTTGAAAGGATGAGAGGAAAAATCGACCTCGGCAGAATGTGAACTCAGAATGTAACGGCAGACAAAATACCACTAAGCATTTCGCCCGGCGTGCTAACATTTCTGCCAGCTCGCCGCTGGCATAATGGCTAGAATTATGTGTTTCAGCATTGATGCCATCCATCACACCACAGAGGCTTTTCCTTTCAGGTGTCTGAGATGATGCCAGAGTTATTCATACGTCTTTTCAGTGCATCCCCTTATTGCAACCTCTGGCCACCATGGCTCTACCTGCCATGATGTAGTTCAACTTAGAAAACTACATTTGGGAGCCTGCTGCCCTCCACCCTGCCAGAAATTCCCCTCAAACATATAGTATTCAAATCATCATCATCATCGTTTAACATTCGCTTTCCATGCTAGCATGGGTTGGACGATTTTGACTGAGGGCTGGCGAATCAGATGGCTGCACCAGGCTCCAATCTTGATTTGGCAGAGTTTCTACAGCTGGATGCCCTTCCTAACGCCAAATATTGTCACCAAATCATTCAGCATTTCACATTGAATTTTTGGTCTTCCTAGGTTGTCTTAAAAAGGTATAAATCAATCTACCATTTTTGGGGTATAAATTTGGGCCCCTAAAATTCATCTTAATTGCCGGAAAATATGATAACCCTACATACTATCACTGGTATTGCTTGAAGTCCCCTGCCAAGTTATCCTAGGGTATGCATGGCCCCCCCAGTTACTATGTGGAAAAATGGCGGGGTAGCCTGGTTGGAGTTTTGGTTGAAGGAGAAGCTGTATATTGTCAAGGAAGACCCACGCATTACGCTGCTCCTCGCTTCACCATGTTCGTGAGTTGATGGTAATGAGCTGTTGGCAAGAGGGTTGCAAGTGCAGATGCACCAGATACATCATGCCACCACACACACACACACACACACAGAGAGAATCATACACGCATACACGTGTGTATTTATATGTGTGTGTGTATATTTATATACACACACACATGCAAGAAGTAATATATATACAAGCTTATATGCAGACTTAAACAGTACTACATATACATACAGATATGTAGGCACATACAGACACACATGCTCATACACACACATACGTGTGTGTATGTGTATTATGTATATATATATATATATATATTATATATACATACATACAAGCAGTAACGTATATACATGCTTATATACAAAGTTAAACAGTACTACACACACACACACACATACAGACATAAATGCTCATACACATGCACCTGTGTGTATATACATATATATATATACACACATGTATACAAGTAGGAACATATATGCATATATATACACACACATATATATATGTATATGTATATCTATATACATATGTATATGTATATATGTATATGTATATATATATGTATATGTATATACATATGCATATGTATATGTATGTATATATATATATGCATATGTATATATGTATGTATATATATGTATATATATATATATGTATATATATATGTATGTATATATATATATGTATATATATATATATGTGTGTATATATATATATATATATATATATATACACGAACTACACAGACTTCTATAAACAAATGTATACACTCATAGACACACACACACACATGCACGCACGGTAACCTGCCTATATACACAAACGTTTCAACATCTAAACACTCCAGTTCTCTACAGTAGTTTACCTTCCATCCTGTCATCACATCATCCCACCCCCACCCACCTCTATCTCCAGCTTCCACTCCACTCCACCCCCACCCCACCCCTTTTCTTCTCTTAACTAACCCCCCCCTGCCAAGGTCACTGCTACATCCACTCTCTCCTTCACTGCCTCTCTCTCTCTCTATCTTTCAATACACATGTATTTCTCTCTCTCTCTCTCGCCCTTTCTCCTTCTTTCTCTGTCTCTCTTTCTTCTTCTAGCTATTCTGAATGGCATAGAAACCAGACAAGATCTCATCTTCATCATCATCATCCTACATCTACTTTCCATGCTAGTATGGTTAGGACGATTTGACCAGGAACCAGCAAGCAGCAGCGCATCTTTGGTGTGGTTCCTACAGCTTGGTACCCTTCCAAATGCCAACCACTTTACACACGCACACACACACACACTCACATGCAACCAAATCCACCCATAAGGCTTTGGTCGACCCGACCAAAGCTTCCCAACCACATGGTTCAGTCCCATTGCTTGGTACCTTAGGCAAGTGTCTTCTATAACCCCAGGATCTTGTCTGATTTGTATGCCATTCAGAATAGCTAGAAGAGGAAAGAGAGAGAGAGGGAGAAAGGGCGAGAGAGAAAGGAAGTGAGAGAAAGGGCAAGAAAGAGAGAGAGAGAGAAAGGGCAAGAAAGAAAGAGAGAGAGAGAAATACAATGCCTTGTGAGTGGAGTTGATAGATAGAAACTGAAAGAAGAATAGGGCGGTGAGCTGGGTGAATCGTTAGCACACTGGGCGAAATGCGTAGCCGTATTACGTCTGACGTTACGTTCTGAGTTCAAATTCCACCGAGGTCGACTTTGCCTTTCATCCTTTCGGGGTCGATAAATTAAGTACCAGTTACGCACTGGGATCGATATAATCGACTTAATCCGTTGGTCTGTCCTTGTTTGTCCTATCTGTGTTTAACCCCTTGTGGGTAATAAAGAAATAGGTATTTCGTCTGCTGTTACGTTCTGAGTTCAAATTTCGCTGAGGTCAACTTTGCCTTTCATCCTTTTGGAGTCGATTAAATAAGTACCAGTTATGCACTGGGGTCGATGTAATCGACTTAATCCCTTTGTCCTTGTTTGTCCCCTCTATGTTTAACCCCTTGTGGGCAATTAAGAAATAAGAACTGAAAGAAGCCTGTGTGTGTCTTTGGGTCTGTGTTTGTCCCCTTATCCCCCATCACCTCTTGGCAACTAGTGTTGGTGTGTCTATATCCCCATGACTTAGTAGTTTGGCAAAAGAGACCAATAGAATAAGTACTAGGCTTAATAAAAAAAATATATCCTGGGGTCGATTAGTTTGACTAAAACACTTCAGAGGAGTGCTCCAGCATGGCCACAGTCAAATGACTGAAACAAGTAAAAGAATAAAAGAACATGTGTCTGTATGCATGTGTATGTGTGTGTGTGTGTCTATGCACGTGTATGTGTGTGTGTGTGTGTGTCTGTATGCATGTGTGTGTGTGTGTGTGTGTCTGTATGCATGTGTGTGTGTGTGTATGTCCTTACTCCATCTTTGTGTAATTACCGAACGCTCTTCCTCGTATTCTCCTTGCCCTTCCACTTATGGCCTACCCCATCCACACATCCACACTTTAGGAAATGCCACACCCAGAATAATAAACTTTCACCCCCACCACCATCCCGCAAAATCGCTTCACCTTCCCTGTGCCCCCATTTGCGCCTCGCCTTCTCTTTCCCCACTCGGTGCTTGTCGTCTTGCACCGTTCCCGGAACTCACAATGATACGCTCCCCTCACCCACCACCACCACCACCATCACCACCACCACCACCACCACCAGGGCCGCCGCCATCACTGCTGCCACCACCACCACCACATCACCACCACCACCAGGGCTGTCGCCGCCACCACCATCACCACCACTACTAATATCATCATCATCATCGTCACCACTATATTATCTGTATGGAACGTGGATGTAACATAGTCATCTGTGTGTGTGTGTGTGTGTCAGTGAATGAATGAATCTGTGTGTGTGTGTGTATTTATGTGTGTGTGTGTGTGTCAGTGAATGTATAAATCTGTGTATGCGTGTGTATCTGTGTGTATGTTTATGTTTATCTCTTATCTGCGAATGTATGGCATGTGCACGCATGCGTCTGCATGTCTAAGAATCTTTGTCTCTACATATGTGTGTGTGTGTTGATGTATATAGACACACACTCACACACACACATACATATACACATATACATATGTGGAAATTTTCTCGGTACCTTGGATCTCTGAAATCTCCCTCAGTTCCAAACAATCCCTGTCCCTATAAATATAGTGATAGATACATTGGTCTAGAACAGGAATTCCCAACCATTTTTACCTATGGTCCCCTTTGATTACCATTTTATTCATATGGACCCCTATAGCCATTTGATGTCTAAAAACTAGTTATATAAGAACTTCTTTCAAGACCCCTATTTTGCTTTTCAAACATTAATGTAAAATGTTAGAGAAAGGAACCTCGCTGTTTCTTGCAAAAAATACCAATACATTCATCTAAAGTAGGGGTTCTCAACTATTTTTTATCTATGGACCCTTTCGATTATTTTGGTGGTGCTCCAGCATGGCCACAGTCAAATGACCAAAAGAAGTAAAAGATAAAAGAAATGAATGTAAGATAATGTCAACCTCAGTGGAATTTGAACTCAGAACCTAATGATAGATTAAATGCTGTTAGGCATTTCACCTGGTCTGCTAATGATTCTGCCAGCGTACCTTTTTAAGTGTCTAATATTGAAAGCAATGGAAGTCATGGAAACCAATTTTTAAAATTTATTTCTATTTATTGTAAATTTTTGGTTGATTATTGTTGCATATTCTCTGAAGTTCTTACCTGTATTTTTTTGTCTCTTTTACAGGTAAGTAAATTTAACGAGATTTTGAAGTTCACAAAGAAGATAAATTCTAAAGAACCAAATATAAGGTATTTCACTGATTTTTGGTAAGTTTCAAGATGTTGTGTTTAGACTTCAGTCAACACCCCTGTTTAGGTTGACCCACGATGAAAAGCATTCATTTCTATAGGCCTGGCTCTGTGGTAAAGGGCTTGCTTCCCAACCACATGGTTTCAGGTTCAATCCTGCTGTGTGGAACTTTGGTCAAGTGTCATTTGCTAGAGCCTTGGACCAACCAAAACATTGTGAGTGGATTTGGTAGACTGAAACTGAAAGAAGCCTGTCATATATATATATATAATATATATATATTATATATATATATATATACTTACAGGTTGCTATATGTATATATAAATGTATGAATGCCACTATATGTGTATATTAATCCAAAAAAACGGAACAAAAATATAATGGACAACAATGAAAACATATGGACAGATGGATGATACAGAGACGGACAGGAAAATCAGGACGGAACATTCGTGGCTTTCTATTCATCAGTCAAGTTTCCAATTATCACTACAGTTTCTAATGTAAAGGATCTAATGACTGAAACAAGTAAAAGGTAAACAACACACACACACACAAAAAGCTCCCACTACACTCATGGAGTGGTTGGCGTTAGGAAGAGCATCCAGCCCTAGAAACATTGACAGATCAGACTGGGCCTGGTGCAGCCTTCTGGCTTCCCAGACCCCAGTTGAATCGTCCAAACCCATGCCAGCTTGGAAAGTGGACGCTAAATGATGATGATGATGATGTGTGTGTGTGTATATGTTTGTGTTTGCCAAATTCATTCGCAAAGCATTGGTCAGTCCGTGGGGTGGGGATAGGGGTGAGGAGGGCTAAAGTAGAAGACACTTGCCCGAGGTGCTGAGCACAGACTGGGACTCGAACCCCAAAAGCCATGCGGTTTGAATTGAAAAAAAGAAAGAAAGAAAATAAGCAAGCTACTTCACCACGCAGCCATGTTCCCGTTCCTGTTGTCAGAATCTGGTTGGAAGCTGGGTGTGGGGACTGCCGGGGGTGGGTGGTGGGATGGACACGATGCATCTGTGCATAGGAATGGCACGGCGGCAGACGATGGCAATGGCAGCGGCATTGCTGGGCTGGCAGATGGAGAGAACACAGCGAGTGGATAGGAATGATGGCTGCGTGTTGAGAGAGAGGGCAGAGGAGAGGGGTGCAGTGGTGTTGCTTGAAAATTTTGGATTTTGACAGAATTTCCTATTATGGTTTCATTTGTTCTTTCTTTCTTTCTTTCTTTGTTTCCACTCTTTCCTCTAACTCTCCCACACCCCCCTCCGACGAACACTGCTCTCTTCATGACCGGTACCACCATCACCACCACCACCACACCACCATCATCGTTGTTGTTATCGTTTTCAATATCGTGATTGTTGTTATGGTTCGTCATTGGCGTCATCATTTGCATCATTGTCATCATCATCACCATCACCACCACCATCATCATCATTATCAGCACCATTCCACCCCACCCCACAACTATTACTGCCACCTCCACCACCACCACCCACCACCATCCACATTATCATCATCATCAGAGTTGTTGAGCTCTTTGTCATCATCATCACCACCACCATCATCATCAGCATCAAACACCATCATCATCAGTAGTATCATCATCATCATCATCAATGTTGTCATTGTTAATATCACAATTGTTCTCATCATTGTTCATCATCTTCATTTTCATCTTCCTGACTTCATCATCGTTATCTTCGTTATCATCTCATCATCTCACAAGCCATTACCTACCAACCATCATGCTTAATAATTATTTCTTAATTGGTACTTTTTTCTTTTGTCAACTCAGCTGTTTCTTATAAATGCGTGTGCTCATATCTATATATCTCTCTAACTATATCTATCTATCTATCTATCTATCTATCTATCTATCTATCTATCTATCTATCTATCTACCTATCTCTATCTATCTATTTATCTATCTATCTATCTATCTATCAATCTACCTATCTCTATCTATCTATCTATTTATCTACCTATCTCTATCTATCTATTTATCTATCTATCTATCTATCTATCTACCTATCTCTACCTACCTATCTCTATCTATCTATTTATCTATCTATCTATCTATCTCTATCTACCTATCTCTATCTATCTCTCTCTCTCTCTCTCTATATATATAATATATATATATATATATATATACATACATACATACATAGATACATGCATACATACATACATACATACATACATACATACATACATATATGCATGTATGTATGTATCTATGGATGAATGGATGACTGTACATGTATATATATGTGTGTGTGTGTGTACCTATGTATGTATGTATGGATGGATGGATAGATGAGTGTATATGAATGTATATATATTTGTGTGTGTATGTATTATGCATATGTTTATTCACTGAGTATGTATTTCTTTCTCCTCCTATATTAACTCATTCAGATGCGTATATATATATATATATATACATATATATATATATGTAAACATGTATGTGCATGTGGAATATATATATAGATATATACACACACACACATGCACACATGCACAAGTGTATAAAAACAGATGTGCCTAATCACCGTCCCCCTCTCCAACCAAACTTACATCCACACATATACCCATTTTTCTGTCTATCTATCTAACTCTGTCTATATCAATCTGTCTACAAAACTACATACACACACACACACACTGTTTGTGTACTTATTTCTGTCTCTCTATGCATCTGTCTTTTCATCTCTCTCTCTCTCTCTCCCACCATGTATGTGTGTATCTACATGTATTTATCTGTCTGTCTGTCACTATCTCTCTCTCCATACACACACACACACACACACACACTCACACACATACTCTCACATTATCTATCTCTCTCTATATATATACACTCGCATATCTATCTGTACATCTCTCCGATTGTCCATTTGTCAATCTACCTATCTATCTACCTACCTACCTACCTATCTATCTATCTATCCTACCTATTATCTATCTATCTATCAATCATCCATCCAGTTGTCTACATACGCCCCTACCTACCTACGTATGTATGTATGTATGTATGTATCTATGTATCTATCTCTCTCTCTCTCTATATATATATATATATATACCTATCTGTCTACCTATCTGTCTATATATCTATATATATATATATGTATATCTACCTATCTGTCTACCTATCCATCCATCCATCCATCCACACATAAGCATACTAACACACATGTATATACAGTGTGTATTTGGACACATGTGTATGTACATGTGTGTGAATCTGTTTGCAGATACATGGAATCAAAGAGATGCCTGTATGGGGCGGATAGTGGGGGGTGGGGTTCAAGAAGGTTGGAGGTGCCAGCGTGATATCAGAATGAAGAGGGTCTGTGAGCAAGAAGCCAAGGAAAGAAAAAGAAGGAAGGAAGGAAAGAAGGAAGGCAGGCAGAACAATGTGGAGGGTGGGTTATGATGTCTTCGAGGGAGGAGGGTCAGAGGATGGTGTTGGTGGGTGTGTGGGTGGCATCTGTGGAGGAAACTGGGGTGGTGAAACTAACATTACGTGAGTGCCCCAACCCTTTCTCCTTACCCTGCTGCTGCCCCCACCACTACTGAAATTTCTCCGTTCAGCCTCTTTCCTTCCACCACCATCTTCTTTTGAGCCATCTCATCCTTTCTGTTCTGTTGTTAAGCGCTGCTAGATAAATGGTGATGTCACAAGGGTTGGGGGAGGGTATGTGTGTATTTGTATATTCATGTGTGTGTGTGTGTGTGTGTGTGTGTTTGTAAGTTCTTCCACAGCAAAAATTTAAAATAGAAAATATTTTGGTTTTTTATTTTTTTTTTCCGTTTTCAAAAAGCAAACAAAAATTGCAGAGTACGTGAATGTGTTGCTCCAGAATGGTCTTCACTGCGATGATGAAAACAAGTTGAGAAGCAAAGAGAGAGCAGATAAGGGTGGGTGAGCAATTAAAACAAGAATGAAATATATATATATAAAAAAAACGAAAATATATAGAAAAAAACTATCCTGATATTCTATCATTACGAGGATGGCTTGTGCGGTTAAGAACATTGCTTCCCCACCATGTGGATTTGGGTTCAGTCCCATGGTATGGCACCTTGGGTGAGTATCTTCTAAGATAGCTCAGGGCTGATCAGGTCCTTGTGAGTGGATTTGGTTGATGGAAACTGAAAGAAACCCATCATATATATATATATTTTCCTATATGTCTTCCCTTCTCTGGATCTTTCCTTCTCCTATGTTTCTGACGTAGAGCTCCGCTCGAAACGTTAAACCCTCCTTCTTTCCTGAGCGTCCAATAACTATATTTGTTCCACGTCCTCGCGTCGTTGTGGTTTTTTTTGTGCTTTCTTGTTTGGATTAACTATATATATATATATTATATATATATATCTATATAATAGTGAATTGAAGAAATGGGTTGACGAAGATTGGACAGAAAATCGTTTTTTTATTGCATTCTACATACACGGTTCGAAAGCCACAATTTACCCAATTTCCGATTGAATAAGGAGACCATATTGTGTCTTTCTCTTCAGGAAGAAATAGCTACCAAGGTATCGGTTAAACTTTTGATTAATCTGCAACAAGATTATTCATCTTTCTATTTCACAAAATATATATATGTGTGTGAAAATAATCCAGGGAAAATAATCCAGGATCCTTGTCCGGTACTGGATCAATCCCAAAATCTAATCATTTCTTGCCAGTTACAAGACCAAACATCTCTGAAAGTTTCATCCAAATCCATCGATAACAATACCTCTGCCTTAGTGAAGGTGGAGGTAATAAATGCCATGATGCAGTACCAGGCAGTGGCTCTCGTGGTTTCTGATCTTAACTGATTGGAAGTGTTATCATGTACATTGTTTTGTCTTGGTATAAAAAATGGGCTATAGTAAATATTCTGCTCAATACCACAGATTTGCTTGTCACTTGCTTGACCTTAACCAGTTGAGCATGTCCCTTCGTGACTGACGATATGTGCATCTCTGATCACGAGCAGAAGTAGTGGGGGAGCATCATAGCCATGTGTTGAAAGGAATTCTTTGGGGTTTGAATAATTCACCTCTGGAAACATGGGTGTTTCGTTCAGTATCCTTAAACAACCCCTATCTGAAGACCTTTTGAATGGGATGGGTTATTCAACCAGAAGAAAATTCCAACTGGGCCCCACCTACAAGGTCATGCACTGTTTATCTTGATATGAGATCACCATGTTGCGCACATATGGTGTGATGCATGTGCCTATGGTATCCTTATCAGATGGGTAGTCATGATGGGTATACTGGGCTTTGTATATTTGTAACCCAATGTCACTTTGATGGCATGCACTGCTCTCTCACTCAATAATAATAATAATAACAATAATAATAATAATAATAATAATATCTATCCTTGAGTAGAGCTAATAACATCAATAACAGACAAGAGCATCGACATGTTTTACTAATTGTGTGTGTGGTGTGTATGTGTGTGTATGGGGGCTACATGCATCTTTGTATATATTTTAGGTGTGTGTGTGTATATATGTTAGCATGTATGTATGTAAGCACCTGTGTGTGACTCTGATGTGTGTACACATATATGAGTAATTGTACGTGTGTGAGCATGTGTATAAGAATGTGTAGATATGTAGGTAATTAGGTGTGTGTATATACATACATATATGTGTGTGTGTGTGTGTGAATGTGTTTAGGCACGTGTGTCTGCTTGTTTGTTTTATAATTCACCTTGAAAAGTAATTTCAAATTTAATTTATATTACACCTGATCTGTCTGCCTGCCTATCTATCTGTCTGTCTGTCTGTCTGTATATATATATATATATATATGCATGTCCAGGTATTTATATAGATATCTCTGTCTATCTATCTATCTATCTATCTGTCTGTCTGTCTGTCTGTCTATATATATATATATAGAGAGAGAGAGATATCTGCCCATCTATCTGTCTGTGTATGTATGTATGTATGTATGTATATATATATATATATATATATATATATATACATGTCCATGTATTTATATAGATATCTCTGTCTATCTATCTATCTATCTATCTATATATATATATATATATATATATATATGTATGTATGTATACATAGTTGCATGTTCCTGTATTATATATATAGATATCTCCATTTATCTATCTATCTATCCATCCATCCATCCACCTACCCACCCAGCATATACTCACGTACAAGATCCACCCCTAATTTTGGGTTAAATCCTGCTGCAAAATGGTTTCCCCTCTCACAGTTTAAACCTCGCCCGGTGCATAAATAAGTCACACCCCCAGTTTTCTTTTTTCTTTTTTTTTCATCTGTAAAAATCAAATATAAAAACAATGTGACTAATACAAGAATAAATACAACATAGTAATTTAAGAACAGTCTGTCAAAACTGGAGGCAGGGCCTCACATCAGTGGAGGGGGGGGCGGTTCTGGTCTGCTGTAAAACTGTCGAGAGTAAGGCCCCAAAATGACACACATTCTCTCTAGATGACTCCTGAAACCTTCAAGAATTGGAATCTGGTTTGCAGACTTTTTGACTGACTGCTTTTGCACTGGCTGTTTCCAAGTTTCTCTTTCTCTCTCTCTCTGTATATATAAACGAATATGCATATAATGGACTCTCCCGTTGTTAGATGACGTATGAGGGTTCGACAATCCCTTACCGAACAACCACACTGATGATTTGTTTATAGTGATCGAATGTTTGTGATCACGTAAGCTAACTCCTTTCATCAAATTGACATTACCTGTACAGGTGCAACTGGGGGGGGGGGGCACGTGTCTGGTGTTGAAATGATCGCAGAGCAATGTGAAATGAAGTGCTTTAATCACGAACATAATGCAATGCCCGGTCTGGGAATTGAACCCACGGTCTCACAATCATGAGTGCAACACCCTAACCACTAAGCCATGTGCCTTCACAATATATATATATATACACACACACACGCACATATATACATCAAATGCAACATCGCTTGACAACCGATGCTGGTGTGTTTAGGTCCCCGTAACTTAGTGGTTCAGCAAAAGAGACCGACAAAATAAGTACTAGGCTTACAAAGAATAAGTCCTGGGGTTGATTTGATTCGACTAAAGGCGGTGCTCCAGCATGGCCACAATCAAATGACTGAAGCAAGTAAAAGAGTAAAAGAGTATATATACAGGGTGCAATGAGTAATTTGTCCTGGGGTTGATTTGATTCGACTAAAGGTGGTGCTCCAGCATGGCCGCAGTCAAATGACTGAAACAAGTAAAAGAATAAAACGAAAGCAAGAATCATCCGACGATGGAAACAATTTAAAATCATTCTTTTGGTCCACCGAACAGCTTTTGGATTTGTAAAACTCTTCTTTGACCCCTTTTTAATCCCCTATATCATTTCTATTCTCGGCAGTTTGGACCTTTTTGTATGTAAACATACATATTTTTGTTTGTGCTTAATGTATTTACCGAGATGGTGTCAGCTCTTCTGGTGACGTTGATGTTCGCCTGGGGCTAAATGCATCAGTAACACACCCACCACCCCGCCCTGACCCTAGCCACATTCAGATGGCTGATCCCCCTTATGTTATAGAGCAGTTACTGTTTATATCTCGCTCAGAGATTTATTATTGTTTTCGAACGGTTTTTCTACATCAGTGACTGTGTTTACTGTCAAAATCCTTATATATATGGCCTGTAGAGAGAGTCATTCGTCGGAGAACGGTGCTTACCATGTGTTGACAAGAGGCAATAACCTCGAAACCGGTCTGTATGTAGTATCCGTATCTTCGGGGAGGCTGATCTCCCTTTGCAGGCGGGCAAGGGACACCGAGATGGTGTCAGCTCTTCTGGTGATGT